>NW_024060348.1:0-25431 GCF_016432855.1 Salvelinus namaycush
ATGCCTTGTACATAGTATGGTGAGCTTAATGCCTTGTACATTAGTATGGTGAGCTTAATGCCTTGTACATTAGTATGGTGAGCTTAATGCCTTGTACATTAGTATGGTGAGCTTAATGCCTTGTACATATGGTGAGCTTAATGCCTTGTACATTAGTATGGTGAGCTTAATGCCTTGTACATAGTATGGTGAGCTTAATGCCTTGTACATTAGTATGGTGAGCTTAATGCCTTGTACATTAGTATGGTGAGCTTAATGCCTTGTACATTAGTATGGTGAGCTTAATGCCTTGTACATAGTATGGTGAGCTTAATGCCTTGTACATAGTATGGTGAGCTTAATGCCTTGTACATTAGTATGGTGAGCTTAATGCCTTGTACATAGTATGGTGAGCTTAATGCCTTGTACATTAGTATGGTGAGCTTAATGCCTTGTACATTAGTATGGTGAGCTTAATGCCTTGTACATTAGTATGGTGAGCTTAATGCCTTGTACACTAGTATGGTGAGCTTAATGCCTTGTACAGGAGGCCTACAGCAGGTTTAAAATATTATCCCAAACAGTGAAATCTTTATCTCAGCTCTGAGATTTAGGTCAAAGTAACCATTCAACTAGGCCGCATTCTCTCCTCACCCAATCAACCAATGGCTTTAAGACTTCTATGGTCACATGTTGAGAGTCGTTTAAATAAACCAACCAGACGTAAGCTCATAACAATGATTATTAAACATGTTTTCTGAGAGCATAATAGATTCTGTCAGTCTGTGACGGATTCTTCCCTCTGCCACGCGTGTGTGTGTGTGTGTGTGTGTGTGTGTGTGTGTGTGTGTGTGCGTGTGCGTGTGCGTGTGCGTGCGCGTGCGTGCGTGTGCGTGCGCGTGTGTGTGCGTGCGTGTGTGTGCATCAAAGATCTATACTCAGCATTATGTGGGAGGGAAACTGAAATATTTCTTCCATGCCTGGCAGCTTTGTTCATTTTCAATCACATTCACAACCCATATTTCATTTCATGAAGAGATTCATTTGACAGGGAAATCTAATTTAGGGCCCTTTGTGAGTGTGTACTGTATATATATATATATATATGGCTGATAGAATAATCTATAGAACAGTACATTATATGCCTTTCTATCAGCGTGTATTCTCTCAGGCGTGTGTATATATACAGTATACGGTTTCTAGAACAATCTAAAGAACATCACATCATAAGCCTTTTATATCAGCGTATATATTCCCTCGATTTCACAAGGTTTCTCCCATACTGTCTATCTATAGACAAATACAACTTTTATGTCTTTTAAAAAATCAGCGTACAGCTTATATTCTCCCAGCATCCTCCTCAAGGTTCTCCCATACTGTCTATCTATAGACAAAT
Source organism: Salvelinus namaycush (assembly GCF_016432855.1). Classification (NCBI taxonomy): domain Eukaryota; kingdom Metazoa; phylum Chordata; class Actinopteri; order Salmoniformes; family Salmonidae; genus Salvelinus; species Salvelinus namaycush. Next base: position 1,376 of record NW_024060348.1, read on the forward strand.
ACAACTTTTATGTCTTTAAAAAAATCAGCGTACAGCTTATATTCTCCCAGCATCCTCCTCAAGGTTCTCCCATACTGTCTATCTATAGACAAATACAACTTTTATGTCTTTAAAAAAAATCAGCGTACAGCTTATATTCTCCCAGCATCCTCCTCAAGGTTCTCCCATACTGTCTATCTATAGACAAATACAACTTTTATGTCTTTAAAAAAAATCAGCGTACAGCTTATATTCTCCCAGCATCCTCCTCAAGGTTTCTCCCATAGATCTGTCCTATCGCCAAGCTGTCAGAAGGGTGGTCAGTCAGTGGCTTGCTTTGTACTGACTGGAGAAGTAACATCACTATCTTGAGTGGTGTGGGAAACTGAAGTCCAGTTCAATGGAGTCTGTATCCTATCACTAACCTCTCCTACCCGTCTGGTCCGACAGAGAGACCCATTCTGTGGCTTCAGTGGAGGCTTTCGGGGGCTGAAACTAATACAGAATGTCTTTGTAGTGATGATAAACGGTTCAGCAGCTGGCCTGTTCACAAACGAAGAGGCTGAACATTGAACAAGCGTACAGGCTCAATTTGGGGATGTAATTTATGAGCGCACGGGGTTTGTGGTTGTGGATGGAGGATGTGGCGGCCCACTGATAAACCAATTAGAGGAGACGGGTCTTTATGTCTATGGTCTGTCTGCCTTCCTCCTCAGAGAGGAAGAGGAAGTGATGGTGGGAGGAAGCTGGTCCTGTGATGCTGGCTGTAATCTCTGTTAGTGACACACTCCCCATCTTTCACATTCCCCTCCAATCTCTGTTCACAAGGAACCATTTGGTCCTGTGGTGATTATATTGAACTTCTGTTTTTATTACGGATGTTACTGCATCATAAAGTATGGAAGTCTAACCGTCCCCAATGGAGCATTTAACTGCTGCCCTCCCTCCCTCCCTCCCTCCCTCCCTCCCTCCCTCCCTCCCTCCCTCCCTCCCTCCCTCCCTCCCTCCCTCCCTCCCATGATTCTGGTCCTAAGGGCAGCAGTATGTTGTAGTCTCCTCCCATGATTCTGGTCCTAAGGGCAGCAGTATGTTGTAGTCTCCTCCCATGATTCTGGTCCTAAGGGTAGCAGTATGTTGTAGTCTCCTCCCATGATTCTGGTCCTAAGGGCAGCAGTATGTTGTAGTCTCCTCCCATGATTCTGGTCCTAAGGGTAGCAGTATGTTGTAGTCTCCTCCCATGATTCTGGTCCTAAGGGCAGCAGTATGTTGTAGTCTCCTCCCATGATTCTGGTCCTAAGGGCAGCAGTATGTTGTAGTCTCCTCCCATGATTCTGGTCCTAAGGGCAGCAGTATGTTGTAGTCTCCTCCCATGATTCTGGTCCTAAGGGTAGCAGTATGTTGTAGTCTCCTCCCATGATTCTGGTCCTAAGGGCAGCAGTATGTTGTAGTCTCCTCCCATGATTCTGGTCCTAAGGGCAGCAGTATGTTGTAGTCTCCTCCCATGATTCTGGTCCTAAGGGCAGCAGTATGTTGTAGTCTCCTCCCATGATTCTGGTCCTAAGGGCAGCAGTATGTTGTAGTCTCCTCCCATGATTCTGGTCCTAAGGGTAGCAGTATGTTGTAGTCTCCTCCCATGATTCTGGTCCTAAGGGTAGCAGTATGTTGTAGTCTCCTCCCATGATTCTGGTCCTAAGGGTAGCAGTATGTTGTAGTCTCCTCCCATGATTCTGGTCCTAAGGGTAGCAGTATGTTGTAGTCTCCTCCCATGATTCTGGTCCTAAGGGCAGCAGTATGTTGTAGTCTCCTCCCATGATTCTGGTCCTAAGGGTAGCAGTATGTTGTAGTCTCCTCCCATGATTCTGGTCCTAAGGGTAGCAGTATGTTGTAGTCTCCTCCCATGATTCTGGTCCTAAGGGTAGCAGTATGTTTTATGTCCTTCAATTACCAGATCGGCCAGTGTGCCACAGGTGTGGTATACATAATGAGGTTATGTCACCTGAACTGTAGTAATGTGTCCTATAGATAATGAGGTTATGTCACCTGAACTGTAGTAATGTGTCCTATAGATAATGAGGTTATGTCACCTGAACTGTAGTAATGTGTCCTATAGATAATGAGGTTATGTCACCTGAACTGTAGTAATGTGTCCTATAGATAATGAGGTTATGTCACCTGAACTGTAGTAATGTGTCCTATAGATAATGAGGTTATGTCACCTGAACTGTAGTAGATGAGACCAGTTACTCTACAGCAGTGATGGTCCCTTACGATACATAAAGGATCTATAGGTCTATTTATTACAGTAGAGACAATGTGTTACTGTAGAGGTCAACTACTTGTCACTGCGGTGGTTATGCCACACCCCTCTGTGAGTTTGCTGGGTGTTGTTACTGTCAGGCTGGCCTGCTGTCGTCTCCACTGTGACTTGTGTTTAGCTGTGTGCAGTATGTACTGTGTTAGCTATATGCTGCCTGCTAGCTGTGTGTTTTAGTGGGCTGGCCCTGGAAGGCCCGGCCTGATTAGATTAGATTTACAGCTCTCTCTGTCCCTCTCAGAATCACTGCAGCCTGTGGTCAATCGATGATTCAATTTGAGCGTATGCCAGTTTAATCCTCCTCTCAAACCACTAATAAAATCAGAAAAGATTTGATAACTTAATGGTTTAAACTTTGTGGATTATCTGCCGTTTAGCCTCAAAACAAGAGTTTTGTCTAAAGTGGAATAAAGTCATGGGATCTTTTCGTTATTATTTCTACTGAGATTCTCCTGTTAGACTACTTATGTTCGTCGTAATGAGCGGACCAAGGCGCAGCGTGAGTATAGTTCCACATATTTTTAATCTCCGTGAAACAAACAAAAACAATAAAGAAACAACGAACCGTGAAGTCATGACGTGCACACAGGCAACAAAACACAAACAATATCCCACAAAACACAGGTGGGGAAATGGCTACCTAAATATGATCCCCAATCAGAGGCAACGATAAACAGCTGCCTCTAATTGGGAACCATATTAGCACCAACATAGAAATAGACATACTAGAACACCCCCTAGTCACGCCCTGACCTACTACACCATAGAGAACCAAGGGCTCTCTATGGTCAGGGCGTGACAACTTAGTCTCTGAGACATGGGTTGGAAAGACTGAGGTCTGGCTGGTATTAAAATATGGGCCCAAATATTTCTCTCTCAGGTGACAAAATTAATATTTTATACTATCACACGTTATCTTTTAAATGGACAATTCAATGTGATTAAAGGTTAATTACCCTCTCATACCCTTGGGAGGAGAATAATACGCCTAGCATGCTCTCTCTCTCTCTCTCTCTCTCTCTCGCTCTCTCTCTCTCTCTCTCTCTCTCGCTCTCTGTCTCTCTCTCTGTCTCTCTGTCTCTCTCTCTCTCTTTCTCTCCCCCCACTCTCTCTCTCTCTCCCCCCACTCTCTCTCTCTCCCCCCCCCACTCCCCCCCCCCTCCCCTCTCTCTCTCTCTCTCTCTCTCTCTCTCTTGGCTGGAGAAAACTGATGACCTGTCTGTTTTTTAGGAGGCACAGCATTTTCCTGTCAGAGAGCCCTGCGTTAGGGCCTACAGTCCTTTTCTCTAACAGGCTTTTTGCCTCTGGTCATAATGTATGCCTCCATCCAGCTCTGTGCTGATAGCACTCTGTTTTATTACTGCATCAGATTGAAAGGGCAGGTCTGTCGTTAGATATGATGGCGCCTCTTCTCCACCTTCTTCAACTAAGCCTCAATAATGGCATAGATTATTTAGAATTTCATGGAGCTGTTGCTCCAAGCCACTTTCCACTAAATATACCATCTGTTTACTGTGGTTATGAGAGATATCCCTCTTAGAGATAATATAAAAATGAGCTTGACTTTCATCAAACAACCTGCAGCCACAGCCCTCTGTACCAGCCCTCTGTACCAGACACAGCCCTCAGTACCAGACACAGCCCTCAGTACCAGACACAGCCCTCTGTACCAGCCACAGCCCTCTGTACCAGCCACAGCCCTCAGTACCAGACACAGCCCTCTGTACCAGACACAGCCCTCTGTACCAGCCACAGCCCTCAGTACCAGACACAGCCTTCTGTACCAGCCACAGCCCTCAGTACCAGACACAGCCCTCTGTACCAGACACAGCCCTCTGTACCAGACACAGCCCTCTGTACCAGACACAGCCCTCTGTACCAGCCACAGCCCTCAGTACCAGACACAGCCCTCTGTACCAGACACAGCCCTCTGTACCAGCCACAGCCCTCTGTACCAGCCACAGCCCTCAGTACCAGACACAGCCCTCTGTACCAGACACAGCCTTCTGTACCAGCCCTCTGTACCAGCCCTCTGTACCAGACACAGCCCTCTGTACCAGCCACAGCCCTCAGTACCAGACACAGCCCTCTGTACCAGACACAGCCCTCTGTACCAGACACAGCCCTCTGTACCAGACACAGCCCTCTGTACAAGGCCACAGCCCTCTGTACCAGCCACAGCCCTCTGTACCAGCCACAGCCCTCTGTACCAGCCACAGCCCTCTGTACCAGACACAGCCTTCTGTACCAGCCCTCTGTACCAGACACAGCCCTCTGTACCAGACACAGCCCTCTGTACCAGCCCTCTGTACCAGCCACAGCCCTCTGTACCAGACACAGCCCTCTGTACCAGACACAGCCCTCTGTACCAGCCACAGCCCTCTGTACCAGCCACAGCCCTCTGTACCAGACACAGCCCTCTGTACCAGCCCTCTGTACCAGCCACAGCCCTCTGTACCAGACACAGCCCTCTGTACCAGACACAGCCCTCAGTACCAGACACAGCCCTCTGTACCAGACACAGCCCTCTGTACCAGACACAGCCCTCTGTACCAGACACAGCCCTCTGTACAAGGCCACAGCCCTCTGTACCAGCCACAGCCCTCTGTACCAGCCACAGCCCTCTGTACCAGCCACAGCCCTCTGTACCAGACACAGCCCTCTGTACCAGACACAGCCTTCTGTACCAGCCCTCTGTACCAGACACAGCCCTCTGTACCAGACACAGCCCTCTGTACCAGCCCTCTGTACCAGCCACAGCCCTCTGTACCAGACACAGCCCTCTGTACCAGCCACAGCCCTCTGTACCAGCCACAGCCCTCTGTACCAGACACAGCCCTCTGTACCAGCCCTCTGTACCAGCCACAGCCCTCTGTACCAGACACAGCCCTCTGTACCAGACACAGCCCTCTGTACCAGACACAGCCCTCTGTACCAGACACAGCCCTCTGTACCAGCCCTCTGTACCAGACACAGCCCTCTGTACCAGCCACAGCCCTCTGTACCAGCCCTCTGTACCAGACACAACCCTCTGTACCAGACACAGCCCGCTGTACCAGCCACAGCCCTCTGTACCAGCCACAGCCCTCAGTACCAGACACAGCCCTCTGTACCAGCCACAGCCCTCTGTACCAGACACAGCCCTCTGTACCAGCCCTCTGTACCAGCCACAGCCCTCTGTACCAGACACAGCCCTCTGTACCAGCCACAGCCCTCTGTACCAGCCACAGCCCTCTGTACCAGACACAGCCCTCTGTACCAGCCCTCTGTACCAGCCACAGCCCTCTGTACCAGCCACAGCCCTCTGTACCAGCCACAGCCCTCTGTACCAGACACAGCCCTCTGTACCAGCCCTCTGTACCAGCCACAGCCCTCTGTACCAGACACAGCCCTCTGTACCAGACACAGCCCTCTGTACCAGACACAGCCCTCTGTACCAGCCCTCTGTACCAGACACAGCCCTCTGTACCAGACACAGCCCTCTGTACCAGCCACAGCCCTCTGTACCAGCCCTCTGTACCAGACACAGCCCTCTGTACCAGACACAGCCCTCTGTACCAGACACAGCCCTCTGTACCAGACACAGCCCTCTGTACCAGACACAGATAAACCCCATAAGATATTATCATCAACCTGATAAGAACTAGTAATAACTGTGGTGTTAGTATTATACTGTATGTATCAACCTGATAATAACTAATAATAACTGTGGTGTTAGTATTATACTGTATGTATCAACCTGATAAGAACTAATAATAACTGTGGTGTTAGTATTATACTGTATGTATCAACCTGATAATAACTAATAATAACTGTGGTGTTAGTATTATACTGTATGTATCAACCTGATAAGAACTAGTAATAACTGTGGTGTTAGTATTATACTGTATGTATCAACCTGATAAGAACTAATAATAACTGTGGTGTTAGTATTATACTGTATGTATCAACCTGATAAGATCTAGTAATAACTGTGGTGTCAGTATTATACTGTATGTATCAACCTGATAATAACTAATAATAACTGTGGTGTTAGTATTATACTGTATGTATCAACCTGATAAGAACTAATAATAACTGTTGTGTTAGTATTATACTGTATGTATCAACCTGATAAGAACTAATAATAACTGTGGTGTTAGTATTATACTGTATGTATCAACCTGATAAGAACTAATAATAACTGTGGTGTTAGTATTATACTGTATGTATCAACCTGATAAGAACTAATAATAACTGTGGTGTTAGTATTATACTGTATGTATCAACCTGATAAGAACTAATAATAACTGTGGTGTTGGTATTATACTGTATGTATCAACCTGATAAGAACTAATAATAACTGTGGTGTTAGTATTATACTGTATGTATCAACCTGATAAGAACTAATAATAACTGTGGTGTTAGTATTATACTGTATGTATCAACCTGATAAGAACTAATAATAACTGTGGTGTTAGTATTATACTGTATGTATCAACCTGATAAGAACTAATAATAACTGTGGTGTTAGTATTATACTGTATGTATCAACCTGATAATAACTAATAATAACTGTGGTGTTAGTATTATACTGTATGTATCAACCTGATAAGAACTAATAATAACTGTGGTGTCAGTATTATACTGTATGTATCAACCTGATAAGAATGTTGACAAACAGGTTGGAAATATTCAATCACATCTTTCAGTAGCCAATGAGCTGCATTGTGACGATGTGATGGGTTCAACCATTTAGAATGGCATTTATAAGTGAAGACTACTCTTTCATTATGTCTGTTTTTGACGTAGCGTTTTTTGTTAACATTATACTCTTTGTAGTTGATAATGTGGCATGGTTGCAGAATTTCCTTGGTTTGCACCGCTGTGAGAGAGAGAGAATCAGATTATAAAAGCTAATTGCTTATCTGAATTTATTTGGCATAATTATTCCCCTTACTTTGAACTATTTGGCTCATCCCATTGTCTTCCAATATCCCAATTAAATTGTGAATTTTAACACTTTGCAGCTCTTCCCAGATAATTACCTTTTTAATGACTTGGACCGCGACCAACAGAAAGCTTTATTTTGGGAGAGATGCACTCCGTTCCAAATGGTACCCTATTATCTAGACTATGGAGTGCATTACTCTTGAACAGGGTCCCTAGGGCTCTGGTGAAAAGTAGTGCACTATATAGGGAATAGAGCTCTGGTCTAAAGTAGTGCACTATATAGGGAATAGGGCTCTGGTCTAAAGTAGTGCACTATATAGGGAATATGGTGCCATTTGGAACACCCAGCCAGACAGACATGTATTATGGATGAATGTCTGACATGCTTTTGTATCTGAATGAAAGAGATGCCAGAGGAGGAATAACACAGGCAGGAGTCAGTGTGCTACTCGGATGCTCAGCTGGGCTGGTTGAACGGTACATTCATCATGTTTATTTCAGCTGTCTTTTTAGCTTTGAACGGCCTTTTAAATGAGAAAGAGAATCTTTCCAAAACTGTGGCAGTTCTAATCACTCTCTATTCTTCACAGTTATGTTTCCTGGAGATTCCTCAGAATGCTGTTTGGTCAAGGCCTAGGCTTAACCTTGGTCCGGGAAACTGGCTATATATTATATTGTCATTCGTTTGTAGAGTAAGACAGCTGGTTATTACGAAACCTTATTTTCCCTATATGTTCCGTCTACGAGCAGCAGTATGTAGCCTATGCCAGTGTTTCCCTCCTCCAGTACCCCCAACAGTACTCTACAGCAGTGTTTCCCTCCTCCAGTACCCCCAACAGTACTCTACAGCAGTGTTTCCCTCCTCCAGTACCCCCAACAGTACTCTACAGCAGTGTTTCCCTCCTCCAGTACCCCCAACAGTACTCTACAGCAGTGTTTCCCTCCTCCAGTACCCCAACAGTACTCTACAGCAGTGTTTCCCTCCTCCAGTACCCCCAACAGTACTCTACAGCAGTGTTTCCCTCCTCCAGTACCCCCAACAGTACTTTACAGCAGTGTTTCCCTCCTCCAGTACCTCCAACAGTACTCTACAGCAGTGTTTCCCTCCTCCAGTACCCCCAACAGTACTCTACAGCAGTGTTTCCCTCCCCAGTACCCCAACAGTACTCTACAGCAGTGTTTCCCTCCTCCAGTACCCCCAACAGTACTCTACAACAGTGTTTCCCTCCTCCAGTATCCCCAACAGTACTCTACAGCAGTGTTTCCCTCCTCCAGTACTCTGGGAAACACTGCTGTAGAGTACTGTTGGGGGTACTGGAGGAGGGAAACACTGCTGTAGAGTACTGTTGGGGGTACTGGAGGAGGGAAACACTGCTGTAGAGTACTGTTGGGGGTACTGGAGGAGGGAAACACTGCTGTAGAGTACTGTTGGGGGTACTGGGGGAGGGAAACACTGTTGTAGAGTACTGTTGGGGGTACTGGAGGAGGGAAACACTGCTGTAGAGTACTGTAGGGGGTACTGGAGGAGGGAAACACTGCTGTAGAGTACTGTTGGGGTACTGGAGGAGGGAAACACTGTTGTAGAGTACTGTTGGGGGTACTGGAGGAGGGAAACACTGCTGTAGAGTACTGTTGGGGTACTGGAGGAGGGAAACACTGCTGTAGAGTACTGGAGGAGGGAAACACTGCTGTAGAGTACTGTAGGGGGTACTGGAGGAGGGAAACACTGCTGTAGAGTACTGTTGGGGGTACTGGAGGAGGGAAATACTGCTGTAAAGTACTGTTGGGGGTACTGGAGGAGGGAAACACTGCTGTAGAGTACTGTTGGGGGTACTGGAGGAGGGAAATACTGCTGTAGAGTACTGTTGGGGGTACTGGAGGAGGGAAATACTGCTGTAAAGTACTGTTGGGGGTACTGGAGGAGGGAAACACTGCTGTAGAGTACTGTTGGGGGTACTGGAGGAGGGAAACACTGCTGTAGAGTACTGTTGGGGATACTGGAGGAGGGAAACACTGTTGTAGAGTACTGTTGGGGGTACTGGAGGAGGGAAACACTGCTGTAGAGTACTGTTGGGGTACTGGGGAGGGAAACACTGCTGTAGAGTACTGTTGGGGGTACTGGAGGAGGGAAACACTGCTGTAGAGTACTGTTGGAGGTACTGGAGGAGGGAAACACTGCTGTAAAGTACTGTTGGGGGTACTGGAGGAGGGAAACACTGCTGTAGAGTACTGTTGGGGGTACTGGAGGAGGGAAACACTGCTGTAGAGTACTGTTGGGGTACTGGAGGAGGGAAACACTGCTGTAGAGTACTGTTGGGGGTACTGGAGGAGGGAAACACTGATGTAGAGTACTGTTGGAGGTACTGGAGGAGGGAAACACTGCTGTAGAGTACTGTTGGGGGTACTGGAGGAGGGAAACACTGCTGTAGAGTACTGTTGGGGGTACTGGGGGAGGGAAACACTGCTGTAGAGTACTGTTGGGGGTACTGGAGGAGGGAAACACTGCTGTAGAGTACTGTTGGGGGTACTGGAGGAGGGAAACACTGCTGTAGAGTACTGTTGGGGGTACTGGAGGAGGGAAACACTGCTGTAGAGTACTGTTGGGGTACTGGAGGAGGGAAACACTGCTGTAGAGTACTGTTGGGGTACTGGAGGAGGGAAACACTGCTGTAGAGTACTGGAGGAGGGAAACACTGCTGTAGAGTACTGTAGGGGGTACTGGAGGAGGGAAACACTGCTGTAGAGTACTGTTGGGGGTACTGGAGGAGGGAAATACTGCTGTAAAGTACTGTTGGGGGTACTGGAGGAGGGAAACACTGCTGTAGAGTACTGTTGGGGGTACTGGAGGAGGGAAATACTGCTGTAAAGTACTGTTGGGGGTACTGGAGGAGGGAAACACTGCTGTAGAGTACTGTTGGGGGTACTGGAGGAGGGAAACACTGCTGTAGAGTACTGGAGGAGGGAAACACTGCTGTAGAGTACTGTTGGGGGTACTGGAGGAGGGAAACACTGCTGTAGAGTACTGTTGGGGTACTGGGGGAGGGAAACACTGCTGTAGAGTACTGTTGGGGGTACTGGAGGAGGGAAACACTGCTGTAGAGTACTGTTGGGGTACTGGAGGAGGGAAACACTGCTGTAGAGTACTGTAGGGGGTACTGGAGGAGGGAAACACTGTTGTAGAGTACTGTAGGGGGTACTGGAGGAGGGAAACACTGTTGTAGAGTACTGTAGGGGGTACTGGAGGAGGGAAACACTGCTGTAGAGTACTGTTGGGGTACTGGAGGAGGGAAACACTGCTGTAGAGTACTGGAGGAGGGAAACACTGCTGTAGAGTACTGGAGGAGGGAAACACTGCTGTAGAGTACTGTTGGGGTACTGGAGGAGGGAAACACTGTTGTAGAGTACTGTTGGGGGTACTGGAGGAGGGAAACACTGCTGTAGAGTACTGTTGGGGGTACTGGAGGAGGGAAATACTGCTGTAGAGTACTGTAGGGGTACTGGGGGAGGGAAACAGTGCTGTAGAGTACTGTAGGGGGTACTGGAGGAGGGAAACACTGCTGTAGAGTACTGTTGGAGGTACTGGAGGAGGGAAACACTGCTGTAGAGTACTGTTGGGGGTACTGGAGGAGGGAAACACTGCTGTAGAGTACTGTTGGGGGTACTGGAGGAGGGAAACACTGCTGTAGAGTACTGTTGGGGTACTGGAGGAGGGAAACACTGCTGTAGAGTACTGTTGGAGGTACTGGAGGAGGGAAACACTGCTGTAGAGTACTGTTGGGGGTACTGGAGGAGGGAAACACTGCTGTAGAGTACTGTTGGGGTACTGGAGGAGGGAAACACTGCTGTAGAGTACTGTTGGGGGTACTGGAGGAGGGAAACACTGCTGTAGAGTACTGTTGGGGGTACTGGAGGAGGGAAACACTGCTGTAGAGTACTGTTGGGGGTACTGGAGGAGGGAAACACTGCTGTAGAGTACTGGAGGAGGGAAACACTGTTGTAGAGTACTGTAGGGGGTACTGGAGGAGGGAAACACTGCTGTAGAGTACTGTTGGGGGTACTGGAGGAGGGAAACACTGCTGTAGAGTACTGTTGGGGTACTGGAGGAGGGAAACACTGCTGTAGAGTACTGTAGGGGGTACTGGAGGAGGGAAACACTGCTGTAGAGTACTGTTGGGGGTACTGGAGGAGGGAAACACTGCTGTAGAGTACTGTTGGGGGTACTGGAGGAGGGAAACACTGCTGTAGAGTACTGTTGGGGGTACTGGGGGAGGGAAACACTGCTGTAGAGTACTGGAGGAGGGAAACACTGCTGTAGAGTACTGTTGGGGGTACTGGAGGAGGGAAACACTGCTGTAGAGTACTGTTGGAGGTACTGGAGGAGGGAAACACTGCTGTAGAGTACTGTTGGAGGTACTGGAGGAGGGAAACACTGCTGTAGAGTACTGTTGGGGGTACTGGAGGAGGGAAACACTGCTGTAGAGTACTGTTGGGGGTACTGGAGGAGGGAAACACTGCTGTAGAGTACTGTTGGGGTACTGGAGGAGGGAAACACTGCTGTAGAGTACTGTAGGGGGTACTGGAGGAGGGAAACACTGCTGTAGAGTACTTTTGGGGGTACTGGAGGAGGGAAACACTGCTGTAGAGTACTGTTGGGGTACTGGAGGAGGGAAACACTGCTGTAGAGTACTGTTGGGGGTACTGGAGGAGGGAAACACTGCTGTAGAGTACTTTTGGGGGTACTGGAGGAGGGAAACACTGCTGTAGAGTACTGTTGGGGTACTGGAGGAGGGAAACACTGTTGTAGAGTACTGTTGGGGTACTGGAGGAGGGAAACACTGCTGTAAAGTACTGTTGGGGGTACTGGAGGAGGGAAACACTGCTGTAGAGTACTGTTGGGGGTACTGGGGAGGGAAACACTGCTGTAGAGTACTGTTGGGGGTACTGGAGGAGGGAAACACTGCTGTAGAGTACTGTTGGGGTACTGGAGGAGGGAAACACTGCTGTAGAGTACTGTTGGGGGTACTGGAGGAGGGAAACTGTTGTAGAGTACTGTTGGGGGTACTGGAGGAGGGAAACACTGCTGTAGAGTACTGTTGGGGATACTGGAGGAGGGAAACACTGCTGTAGAGTACTGTTGGGGGTACTGGAGGAGGGAAACACTGCTGTAGAGTACTGTAGGGGGTACTGGAGGAGGGAAACACTGCTGTAGAGTAATGTTGGGGTACTGGAGGAGGGAAACACTGCTGTAGAGTACTGTTGGAGGTACTGGAGGAGGGAAACACTGCTGTAGAGTACTGTTGGGGTACTGGAGGAGGGAAACACTGTTGTAGAGTACTGTTGGGGGTACTGGAGGAGGGAAACACTGCTGTAGAGTACTGTTGGGGGTACTGGAGGAGGGAAACACTGCTGTAGAGTACTGTTGGGGGTACTGGAGGAGGGAAACACTGCTGTAGAGTACTGTTGGGGGTACTGGAGGAGGGAAACACTGTTGTAGAGTACTGTTGGGGTACTGGAGGAGGGAAACACTGCTGTAGAGTACTGTTGGGGGTACTGGAGGAGGGAAACACTGCTGTAGAGTACTGTTGGGGTACTGGAGGAGGGAAACACTGCTGTAGAGTACTGTTGGGGTACTGGAGGAGGGAAACACTGCTGTAGAGTACTGTTGGGGTACTGGAGGACTGGAGCTGGGAAACACTGGGCAATGCTATGTTCGTATGGTTTTATGATGGGTGTATGGTTTGCTGTGCACCGTGTTTGGTGGTTTGCGGTGCTGGTGCCCAGTATTTTCCCAGGCTTGCAGAGACAGATCTGGTATTTACCCTCAGCCCACTCTCTCTCCTCCTCTCTCTCCTCCTCTCCCTCCACTCTGATCTCTTAGTCACAAAGCCTACTTAACCCTTACCCAGCTCTCTGTAAACACTTTGCAACACACTGCCTGCCTGTCGACCCACTCTCAGTTAGGACTGCGTCTCACAGTTGGATCACAGTTAGATCCACCTGTTAGAAGACAATGACCCCTTCCTCATTGTTACCTCGTGTTCTACTTCAGTCTCATGGCTTTTATTTCATGAAACACGTGAAACGTGAACGTTCTTTAACAAAGTCAAACCTGCTACAGTCTGCACAGCCTGTTCTATGCAGGAGCTAGTGTGATGTGAGCGTATTGGCTGAAAGATATAGCTCTATTAAGTACTTCTAGTGTAGCGGGAAACAGGTCAGCCATTGCTCCTGCACCATAGAATATATTACTTCAGAATAGGACCAGTAGTGAGGGTAATGTAACTGAATGATGTGGAATGAATATCACATCGTTTCCCCACGGTAGTGTCTTGTCTTTCCCTTATTATGGGAGGTCACTCCTGTCCTGGGATCAGATATCTTGGGAGTGTCGTGTAAGTGATGGATCACACACACACATTAAATAATATCACCAGCTACAGTAGCAGAGTAGACATGATACAGCTAGGAAACAGCAGTGGTGGAAAAAGTACCCAAATGTCATACTTGAGTGAAAGTAAAGATACCTTAATAGAAAATGACTTAAGTGAAAGTCAACCAGTAAAATCCTACTTGAGAAAAAGTCTAAAAGTATTTGGTTTTAAATATACTTAAGTATCAAAGGTAAATGTAATTGCTAAAATATACTTAAGTATCAAAAGTAAAAGTATAAATAATTTCAAATTCTTTATATTAAGCAAACCAGACGGCACCATTTTCTTGTTTTTTATTTACAGATAGCCAGGGGCTCCAACCCTCAGACATCATTACAGATAGCCAGGGGCTCCAACCCTCAGACATCATTTACAGATAGCCAGGGGCAAACTCCAACCCTCAGACATCATTTACAGATAGCCAGGGGCAAACTCCAACCCTCAGACATCATTTACAGATAGCCAGGGGCAAACTCCAACCCTCAGACATCATTTACAGATAGCCAGGGACACACTCCAACCCTCAGACATCATTTACAGATAGCCAGGGGCAAACTCCAACCCTCAGACATCATTTACAGATAGCCAGGGACACACTCCAACCCTCAGACATCATTTACAGATAGCCAGGGACACACTCCAACCCTCAGACATCATTTACAGATAGCCAGGGACTCCAACCCTCAGACATCATTTACAGATAGCCAGGGACTCCAACCCTCAGACATCATTTACAGATAGCCAGGGACACACTCCAACACTCAGACATCATTTACAGATAGCCAGGGACACACTCCAACCCTCAGACATCATTTACAGATAGCCAGGGACTCCAACCCTCAGACATCATTTACAGATAGCCAGGGACTCCAACCCTCAGACATCATTTACAGATAGCCAGGGACACACTCCAACACTCAGACATCATTTACAGATAGCCAGGGACACACTCCAACACTCAGACATCATTTACAAACGAAGCATGTGTTTAGTGAGTCCACCAGATCAGGGGCTGTAGGGATGACCAGGGATGTTCTCTTGATTAGTGTGTGAATTAGACTATTGTCTTGTCCTGCTAAGAATTAAACATGTAATGAGTAATTTTGGGGGGCAGGGAGTGTATGGAGTAAAAAGTGCATTATTTAGTGAAGTAAAAGTTGTCAAAAATATAGATAGTAAAGTAAACTGTAGAGTCCTTTATGACAGTGGTTGTGCTACTGCACTGTAGAGTCCTTTATGACAGGGGTTGTCCTACTGCACTATAGGGTCCTTTATGACAGGGGTTGTGCTACTGCACTGTAGGGTCCTTTATGACAGGGGTTATGCTACTGCACTGTAGAGTACTTTATGACAGGGGTTGTGCTACTGCACTGTAGGGTCCTTTATGACAGGGGTTATGCTACTGCACTGTAGAGTCCTTTATGACAGGGGTTGTGCTACTGCACTGTAGAGTCCTTTATGACAGGGGTTGTCCTACTGCACTGTAGAGTCCTTTATGACAGGGGTTGTGCTACTGCACTGTAGGGTCCTTTATGACAGGGGTTATGCTACTGCACTGTAGAGTCCTTTATGACAGGGGTTGTGCTACTGCACTGTAGAGTCCTTTATGACAGGGGTTGTGCTACTGCACTGTAGAGTCCTTTATGACAGGGGTTGTCCTACTGCACTGTAGAGTCCTTTATGACAGGGGTTGTGCTACTGCACTGTAGGGTCCTTTATGACAGGGGTTGTCCTACTGCACTGTAGGGTCCTTTATGACAGGGGTTGTGCTACTGCACTGTAGGGTCCTTTATGACAGGGGTTGTGCTACTGCACTGTAGGGTCCTTTATGACAGGGGTTATGCTACTGCACTGTAGAGTCCTTTATGACAGGGGTTGTGCTACTGCACTGTAGGGTCCTTTATGACAGGGGTTATGCTACTGCACTGTAGAGTCCTTTATGACAGGGGTTGTGCTCCTGCACTGTAGGGTCCTTTATGACAGGGGTTGTCCTACTGCACTGTAGGGTCCTTTATGACAGGGGTTGTGCTACTGCACTGTAGGGTCCTTTATGAAAGGGGTTGTGCTACTGCACTGTAGGGTCATTTATGACAGGGGTTGTCCTACTGCACTGTAGAGTCCTTTATGACAGGGGTTGTGCTACTGCACTGTAGGGTCCTTTATTCCAGGGGTTGTGCTACTGCACTGTATAGTCCTTTATGACAGGGGTTGTGCTACTGCACTGTAGGGTCCTTTATTCCAGGGGTTGTGCTACTGCACTGTAGAGTCCTTTATGACAGGGGTTGTGCTACTGCACTGTAGGGTCATTTATGACAGGGATTGTCATACTGCACTGTAGAGTCCTTTATGACAGGGGTTGTCCTACTGCACTGTAGAGTCCTTTATGACAGGGGTTGTGCTACTGCACTGTAGGGTCCTTTATTCCAGGGGTTGTGCTACTGCACTGTAGAGTCCTTTATGACAGGGGTTGTCCTACTGCACTGTAGGGTCCTTTATTCCAGGGGTTGTGCTACTGCACTGTAGAGTCCTTTATGACAGGGGTTGTGCTACTGCACTGTAGGGTCATTTATGACAGGGATTGTCATACTGCACTGTAGAGTCCTTTATGACAGGGGTTGTCCTACTGCACTGTAGAGTCCTTTATGAC
This sequence comes from Salvelinus namaycush, assembly GCF_016432855.1. Classification (NCBI taxonomy): domain Eukaryota; kingdom Metazoa; phylum Chordata; class Actinopteri; order Salmoniformes; family Salmonidae; genus Salvelinus; species Salvelinus namaycush. The sequence continues at coordinate 17,679 of NW_024060348.1, forward strand.
AGGGGTTGTCCTACTGCACTGTAGGGTCCTTTATGACAGGGGTTGTCCTACTGCACTGTAGAGTCCTTTATGACAGGGGTTGTCCTACTGCACTGTAGAGTCCTTTATGACAGGGGTTGTCCTACTGCACTGTAGAGTCCTTTATGACAGGGGTTGTCCTACTGCACTGTAGAGTCCTTTATGACAGGGGTTGTGCTACTGCACTGTAGGGTCCTTTATGACAGGGGTTGTGCTACTGCACTGTAGCGTCCTTTATGACAGGGGTTGTGCTACTGCACTGTAGGGTCCTTTATGACAGGGGTTGTGTCCTACTGCACTGTAGGGTTCTTAATGACAGGGGTTGTGCTACTGCACTGTAGGGTTCTTTATGACAGGGGTTGTCCTACTGCACTGTAGGGTCCTTTATGACAGGGGTTGTGCTACTGCACTGTAGGGTCCTTAATGACAGGGGTTGTCCTACTGCACTGTAGGGTTCTTTATGACAGGGGTTGTGCTACTGCACTGTAGGGTTCTTTATGACAGGGGTTGTGCTACTGCACTGTAGGGTTCTTTATGACAGGGGTTGTGCTACTGCACTGTAGTGTTCTTTATGACAGGGGTTGTCCTACTGCACTGTAGGGTCCTTTATGACAGGGGTTGTGCTACTGCACTGTAGAGTCCTTTATGACAGGGGTTGTCCTACTGCGCTGTAGGGTCCTTAATGACAGGGGTTGTGCTACTGCACTGTAGGGTCCTTAATGACAGGGGTTGTCCTACTGCACTGTAGGGTCCTTTATGACAGGGGTTGTCCTACTGCGCTGTAGGGTCCTTTATGACAGGGGTTGTGCTACTGCACTGTAGGGTCCTTAATGACAGGGGTTGTCCTACTGCGCTGTAGGGTCCTTTATGACAGGGGTTGTGCTACTGCACTGTAGGGTCCTTAATGACAGGGGTTGTCCTACTGCACTGTAGGGTCCTTTATGACAGGGGTTGTGCTACTGCACTGTAGGGTCCTTTATGACAGGGGTTGTCCTACTGCACTGTAGGGTCCTTAATGACAGGGGTTGTGCTACTGCGCTGTAGGGTCCTTTATGACAGGGGTTGTGCTACTGCACTGTAGGGTCCTTAATGACAGGGGTTGTCCTACTGCGCTGTAGGGTCCTTTATGACAGGGGTTGTGCTACTGCACTGCAGAGTCCTTTATGACAGGGGTTGTCCTACTGCACTGTAGGGTCCTTTATGACAGGGGTTGTGCTACTGCACTGTAGGGTTCTTTATGACAGGGGTTGTGCTACTGCACTGTAGGGTCCTTAATGACAGGGGTTGTCCTACTGCACTGTAGGGTCCTTTATGACAGGGGTTGTCCTACTGCACTGTAGGGTCCTTTATGACAGGGGTTGTGCTACTGCACTGTAGGGTCCTTTATGACAGGGGTTGTGCTACTGCACTGTAGAGTCCTTTATGACAGGGGTTGTCCTACTGCACTGTAGGGTCCTTTATGACAGGGGTTGTCCTACTGCACTGTAGGGTCCTTTATGACAGGGGTTGTCCTACTGCACTGTAGGGTCCTTTATGACAGGGGTTGTGCTACTGCACTGTAGGGTCCTTTATGACAGGGGTTGTCCTACTGCACTGTAGGATACTTTATGACAGGGGTTGTGCTACTGCACTGTAGGGTCCTTTATGACAGGGGTTGTGCTACTGCACATGGGAATGTTGTTTCTTTCTCTCCAAAGCTCTAGGTGTTTGGTAACTGCTCTGGGAGATGTATCTGGAACGTGAGTCTGGCCTATATTACCTTCGACATCCTATTCAATTAGAGTTTGAAATGATGATATAGGGCTCTCATTGTCTAGTGTATACTGTGTCCAACCTCTACATGTGCCTGGTTGGTGTGTCAAGGTTCTGTCTAGCATGTACGATAATCCCTCAAGGATTGTGGCAGTAAGATAACTTTTTTAAATAATTGATTATCTCTTGCACAGATATGCAAAAATGTCTCCTTTCCTCATTGCCTATTCACACTGTTACCGCCTCGGGATGCCACAGTCAGTCCACAGACGAGGTTTAAAAAAACGACTACAGTACAATGAATTATAGATGAATTGACTAGAATTTGTCTGAGTATCAATATCCTTTTCAATATGCTCATCTGAGTGCTGTTTGCATCAAGCTTCCTTGTACCATCGTTGTAATCCATTGTTTTGGAACCTGGTTTTCCCTCATCAAAATCCTCTCCTGATGCCGACTTTGATTCCAATTTAACCTAGCAAAGAACTGGAATTGCCTGCTGGTACAGGAAACAGCATTCCACTGCCACCTTAATGGATATTTGGTAGTGTTGCATTTTATGCGACACTAGTTTTGAGTACTGTGTACTTTCTCTGTTGCATGGGAAACCAGCAGGCACTGGCACAGTCCCCCTACGACAGCTCTGACATGTGTCACTCCTGCATTCAACCCCTGCAGTGACACTGTAAGGCATTGACTGATAGCCTGTATCAGATACAGTGGATATGTAAGGCATTGACTGATAGCCTGTATCAGATACAGTGGATATGTAAGGCATTGACTGATAGCCTGTATCAGATACAGTGGATAAGTAAGGCATTGACTGATAGCCTGTATCAGATACAGTGGATATGTAAGGCATTGACTGATAGCCTGTATCAGATACAGTGGATAAGTAAGGCATTGACTGATAGCCTGTATCAGATACAGTGGATATGTAAGGCATTGACTGATAGCCTGTATCAGATACAGTGGATATGTAAGGCATTGACTGATAGCCTGTATCAGATACAGTGGATATGTAAGGCATTGACTGATAGCCTGTATCAGATACAGTGGATATGTAAGGCATTGACTGATAGCCTGTATCAGATACAGTGGATACGTAAGGCATTGACTGATAGCCTGTATCAGATACAGTGGATAAGTAAGGCATTGACTGATAGCCTGTATCAGATACAGTGGATAAGTAAGGCATTGACTGATAGCCTGTATCAGATATGTAAGGCATTGACTGATAGCCTGTATCAGATACAGTGGATATGTAAGGCATTGACTGATAGCCTGTATCAGATACAGTGGATATGTAAGGCATTGACTGATAGCCTGTATCAGATACAGTGGATATGTAAGGCATTGACTGATAGCCTGTATCAGATACAGTGGATATGTAAGGCATTGACTGATAGCCTGTATCAGATACAGTGGATAAGTAAGGCATTGACTGATAGCCTGTATCAGATACAGTGGATATGTAAGGCATTGACTGATAGCCTGTATCAGATACAGTGGATAAGTAAGGCATTGACTGATAGCCTGTATCAGATACAGTGGATATGTAAGGCATTGACTGATAGCCTGTATCAGATACAGTAAATAAGTAAGGCATTGACTGATAGCCTGTATCAGATACAGTGGATATGTAAGGCATTGACTGATAGCCTGTATCAGATATGTAAGGCATTGACTGATAGCCTGTATCAGATACAGTGGATATGTAAGGCATTGACTGATAGCCTGTATCAGATACAGTGGATATGTAAGGCATTGACTGATAGCCTGTATCAGGTATGTAAAGCATTGACTGATAGCCTGTATCAGATATGTAAGGCATTGACTGATAGCCTGTATCAGATACAGTGGATATGTAAGGCATTGACTGATAGCCTGTATCAGGTATGTAAGGCATTGACTGATAGCCTGTATCAGGTATGTAAGGCATTGACTGATAGCCTGTATCAGATACAGTGGATATGTAAGGCATTGACTGATAGCCTGTATCAGATATGTAAGGCATTGACTGATAGCCTGTATCAGATATGTAAGGCATTGACTGATAGCCTGTATCAGATACAGTGGATATGTAAGGTATTGACTGATAGCCTGTATCAGATACAGTGGATAAGTAAGGCATTGACTGATAGCCTGTATCAGATACAGTGGATAAGTAAGGCATTGACTGATAGCCTGTATCAGATACAGTGGATAAGTAAGGCATTGACTGATAGCCTGTATCAGATACAGTGGATAAGTAAGGCATTGACTGATAGCCTGTATCAGATACAGTGGATATGTAAGGCATTGACTGATAGCCTGTATCAGATACAGTGGATAAGTAAGGCATTGACTGATAGCCTGTATCAGATACAGTGGATATGTAAGGCATTGACTGATAGCCTGTATCAGATAAGTAAGGCATTGACTGATAGCCTGTATCAGATACAGTGGATATGTAAGGCATTGACTGATAGCCTGTATCAGATACAGTGGATATGTAAGGCATTGACTGATAGCCTGTATCAGATATGTAAGGCATTGACTGATAGCCTGTATCAGATACAGTGGATACGTAAGGCATTGACTGATAGCCTGTATCAGATACAGTGGATATGTAAGGCATTGACTGATAGCCTGTATCAGATATGTAAGGCATTGACTGATAGCCTGTATCAGATACAGTGGATATGTAAGGCATTGACTGATAGCCTGTATCAGATACAGTGGATAAGTAAGGCATTGACTGATAGCCTGTATCAGATACAGTGGATAAGTAAGGCATTGACTGATAGCCTGTATCAGATATGTAAGGCATTGACTGATAGCCTGTATCAGATACAGTAAATAAGTAAGGCATTGACTGATAGCCTGTATCAGATACAGTGGATATGTAAGGCATTGACTGATAGCCTGTATCAGATACAGTGGATATGTAAGGCATTGACTGATAGCCTGTATCAGATACAGTGGATATGTAAGGCATTGACTGATAGCCTGTATCAGATACAGTGGATATGTAAGGCATTGACTGATAGCCTGTATCAGATACAGTGGATATGTAAGGCATTGACTGATAGCCTGTATCAGATATGTAAGGCATTGACTGATAGCCTGTATCAGATATGTAAGGCATTGACTGATAGCCTGTATCAGATACAGTGGATATGTAAGGCATTGACTGATAGCCTGTGTGTGTGTGTGAGTATAGCCACTGTCTCATGGGTTGTGAATAGTGTGTGTGTGTGTGTGTGTGTTCTGCGCAGACAGATGTGCACTGAGACAGAAAGACAGAGAGAGATAGAGATAGCACCACTATAGTCACGTTCCATGTGCTGTGTGTTGTCCCTTCACATGCTAAGTCTCCACTCACAGCACATGCCTGTAGGGTTAAAAACACTGCATCATTTCTTTCCTCACAGATTGAAAAAATATACGGAATTCATTTTTATCTGCTGGCGGTAACAGATGTACCACTTCCTGTGTCTCCAGGAAACCCAGACACTATGATGTACTGTCTGGGAGAGCCCATCCCAACTCAAAGCCAACAGATGTACCACTTCCTGTGTCTCCAGGAAACCCAGACACTATGATGTACTGTCTGGGAGAGCCCATCCCAACTCAAAGCCAACAGATGTACCACTTCCTGTGTCTCCAGGAAACCCAGACACTGTGATGTACTGTCTGAGAGAGCCCATCCCAACTCAAAGCCAACAGCACTGTCTCCTGTTGGCTAAACCCTTTATATATTACGGTGTCTGACCTATCTATCTGGTACTGGAGACTGTCTGACCTATCTATCTGGTACTGGAGACTGTTTAATATATCTATCTGGTACTGGAGACTGTTTAATATATCTATCTGGTACTGGAGACTGTTTAATATATCTATCCGGTACTGGAGACTGTTTAATATATCTATCTGGTACTGGAGACTGTTTAATATATCTATCTGGTACTGGAGACTGTTTAATATATCTATCTGGTACTGGAGACTGTTTAATATATATATCTGGTACTGGAGACTGTTTAATATATATATCTGGTACTGGAGACTGTTTAATATATCTATCTGGTACTGGAGACTGTCTGACCTATCTATCTGGTACTGGAGACTGTTTAATATATCTATCTGGTACTGGAGACTGTTTAATATATCTATCTGGTACTGGAGACTGTTTAATATATCTATCTGGTACTGGAGACTGTTTAATATATCTATCTGGTACTGGAGACTGTTTAATATATATATCTGGTACTGGAGACTGTTTAATATATCTATCTGGTACTGGAGACTGTTTAATATATATATCTGGTACTGGAGACTGTTTAATATATCTATCTGGTACTGGAGACTGTTTAATATATCTATCTGGTACTGGAGACTGTTTAATATATATATCTGGTACTGGAGACTGTCTGACCTATCTATCTGGTACTGGAGACTGTTTAATATATCTATCTGGTACTGGATACTGTTTAATATATCTATCTGGTACTGGAGACTGTCTGACCTATCTATCTGGTACTGGAGACTGTTTAATATATCTATCTGGTACTGGAGACTGTTTAATATATGTATCTGGTACTGGAGACTGTCTGACCTATCTATCTGGTACTGGAGACTGTTTATTATATCTATCTGGTACTGGAGACTGTTTAATATATCTATCTGGTACTGGAGACTGTCTGACCTATCTATCTGGTACTGGAGACTGATTTAATATATCTATCTGGTACTGGAGACCTGTCCGACCTATCTATCTGGTACTGGAGACTGTTTAATATATCTATGTGGTACTGGAGACTGTTTAATATATCTATCTGGTACTGGAGACTGTTTAATATATCTATCTGGTACTGGAGACTGTTTAATATATATATCTGGTATTGGAGACTGTCTGACCTATCTATCTGGTACTGGAGACTGTTTATTATATCTATCTGGTACTGGAGACTGTTTAATATATCTATCTGGTACTGGAGACTGTCTGACCTATCTATCTGGTACTGGAGACTGTTTAATATATATATCTGGTACTGGAGACTGTCCGACCTATCTATCTGGTACTGGAGACTGTTTAATATATATATCTGGTACTGGAGACTGTTTAATATATCTATCTGGTACGGAGACTGTCTGACCTATCTATCTGTACTGGAGACTGTTTAATATATCTATCTGGTACTGGAGACTGTCCGACCTATCTATCTGGTACTGGAGACTGTTTAATATATCTATCTGGTACTGGAGACTGTTTAATATATCTATCTGGTACTGGAAACTGTTTAATATATATATCTGTTACTGGAGACTGTCTGACCTATCTATCTGGTACTGGAGACTGTTTAATATATCTATCTGGTACTGGAGACGGTTTAATATATCTATCTGGTACTGGAGACTGTTTAATATATATATCTGGTACTGGAGACTGTCTGACCTATCTACTGGTACTGGAGACTGTTTAATATATCTATCTGGTACTGGAGACTGTTTATATATCTATCGGTACTGGAGACTGTTTAATATGATCTATCTGGTACTGGAGACTGTTTATATATCTATCTGGTACTGGAGACTGTTTAAATGATCTATCTGGTACTGGAGACTGTTTAATATATCTATCTGGTACTGGAGACGTGTTTAATATATCTATCTGGTACTGGAGACTGTTTAATATATCTATCTGTACTGGAGACTGTCCGACCTATCTATCTGGTACTGGAGACTGTTTAAATATATATATCTGGTACTGGAGACTGTTTAATATATCTATCTGGTACTGGAGACTGTCTGACCTATCTATCTGGTACTGGAGACTGTTTAATATATCTATCTGGTACTGGAGACTGTCCGACCTATCTATCTGGTACTGGAGACTGTTTCATATATATATGTGGTACTGGAGACTGTTTAATATATCTATCTGGTACTGGAGACTGTTAATATATCTATCTGGTACTGGAGACTGTTTAATATATAATCT
>NW_024060349.1:0-25426 GCF_016432855.1 Salvelinus namaycush
TATAATAGACTTGGCTTGTTTAATAATAGACCTGGCCTGTATTATAATAGACCTGGCCTGTACTATAATAGACCAGGTCTGTATCATAATAGACCTGGCCTGTACTATAATAGACCTGACCCGTATTATAATACACCTGGTCTGTATTATAAATATACCTGGCCTGTATTATAATAGACCTGGCCTGTATTATAATAGACCTGGTCTGTATTATAATAGACCTGGCTTATATAATAACAGACCTGGCCTGATGACCTGGCCTGTATTATAATAGACCTGGTCTGTAATTTAATATTATAAAATATATTATATTATTATATATTATATTATAAAAGACCTGGCCTGTATTATAATTGAACTGGTTTGTATTATAATAGACCTGGCCTGTATTATAATAGACATGGTCTGTATTATAATAGACCTGGCCTGTATTATAATAGACCTGGCCGGTATTATAATAGACCTGGCCTGTAGACCTGGTCTGTATTATAATAGACCTGGTCTGTATTATAATAGACCTGGTCTGTATTATAATAGACCTGGCCTTTATTATAATAGACCTGGCCTGTAATATAATAGACCAGGTCTGTATCATAATAGACCTGGCCTGTACTATAATAGACCTGACCCGTACTATAATACAACTGGTCTGTATTATACATATACCTGGCCTGTATTATAATAGACCTGGCCTGTATTATAATAGACCTGGCCTGTATATTAATATACCTTGTCTGTAGACATGGCCTGTATTATAATAGACCTGGCCTGTATTATAATAGACCTGGCCTGTACTATAATAGACCAGGTCTGTATCATAATAGACCTGGCCTGTACTATAATAGACCTGACCCGTATTATAATACACCTGGTCTGTATTATAAATATACCTGGCCTGTATTATAATAGACCTGGCCTGTATTATAATAGACCTGGTCTGTATTATAATAGACCTGGCTTATATAATAACAGACTGGGCCTGATGACCTGGCCTGTAATATAATAGACCAGGTCTGTATCATAATAGACCTGGCCTGTACTATAATAGACCTGACCCGTACTATAATACAACTGGTCTGTATTATACATATACCTGGCCTGTATTATAATAGACCTGGTCTGTATTATAATATACCTGTTCTGTATTATAATAGACCTGGTCTGTATTATAATAGACCTGGTCTGTATTATAATAGACCTGGCCTTTATTATAATAGACCTGGCCTGTAATATAATAGACCAGGTCTGTATCATAATAGACCTGGCCTGTACTATAATAGACCTGACCCGTACTATAATACAACTGGTCTGTATTATACATATACCTGGCCTGTATTATAATAGACCTGGCCTGTATTATAATAGACCTGGCCTGTATATTAATATACCTTGTCTGTAGACATGGCCTGTATTATAATAGACCTGGCCTGTATTATAATAGACCTGGCCTGTACTATAATAGACCAGGTCTGTATCATAATAGACCTGGCCTGTACTATAATAGACCTGACCCGTATTATAATACACCTGGTCTGTATTATAAATATACCTGGCCTGTATTATAATAGACCTGGCCTGTATTATAATAGACCTGGCCTGTATTATAATAGACCTGGCTTATATAATAACAGACCTGGCCTGATGACCTGGCCTGTATTATAATAGACCTGGTCTGTAATTTAATATTATAAAATATATTATATTATTATATATTATATTATAAAAGACCTGGCCTGTATTATAATTGAACTGGTTGGTATTATAATAGACCTGGCCTGTATTATAATAGACATGGTCTGTAGACCTGGCCTGTATTATAATAGACCTGGTCTGTATTATAATAGACCTGGTCTGTATTATAATAGACCTGGCCTGTATTATAATAGACCTGACCTGTATTATAATAGACCTGGCCTGTTTAATAATAGACCTGGTCTGTATTCTAATAGACCTGGCCTGTATTATAATAGACCTGGCCTGTATTATAATAGACCTGACCTGTATTACAATAGACCTGGCCTGTATTATAATAGACCTGGTCTGTATTATAATAGACCTGGTCTGTATTATAAAAGACCTGGCCTGTATTATAATAGACCTGGCCTGTATTATAATAGACCTGACCTGTATTACAATAGACCTGGCCTGTTTAATAATAGACCTGGTCTGTATTCTAATAGACCTGGCCTGTACTATAATAGACCAGGTCTGTATCATAATAGACCTGGCCTGTACTATAATAGACCTGACCCGTACTATAATACAACTGGTCTGTATTATACATATACCTGGCCTGTATTATAATAGACCTGGCCTGTATTATAATAGACCTGGCCTGTATATTAATATACCTTGTCTGTAGACATGGCCTGTATTATAATAGACCTGGCCTGTATTATAATAGACCTGGCCTGTATTATAATAGACCTGGCCTGTATTATAATAGACCTTGTCTGTATTATAACTTACCTGGTCTGTTTTATAATAGACCTGGCCTGTACTATAATATAACTGACCTGTAGACCTGTCTTGTATTATAATAAAACTGGCCTGTATTATAATAGACCTGGTCTGTATTTGAATAGAGCTGGCCTGTATTATAATAGACCTGGCCTGTATTATAATAGCCCTGGCCTATATTATAATAGACCTGGCCTGTATTATACTAGACCTGGCCTGCAGACCTGACCTGTATAATAGACTTGGCTTGTTTAATAATAGACCTGGCCTGTATTATAATAGACCTGGCCTGTACTATAATAGACAAGGTCTGTATCATAATAGACCTGGCCTGTACTATAAAAGACCTGACCCGTATTATAATACACCTGGTCTGTATTATAAATATACCTGGCCTGTATTATAATATACCTGTCTGTATTATAATATACCTGGTCTGTATTATAATAGACCTGGTCTGTATTATAATAGACCTTGCTTGTATTGTAATAGATCAGTCCTGTATTATAATACACCTGGTCTGTATTATAAAAGACCTGGCCTGTATTATAATTGAACTGGTTTGTATTATAATAGACCTGGCCTGTATTATAATAGACATGGTCTGTATTATAAAAGACCTGGTCTGTAGTATAATGGACCTGGCCTGTATTATAATAGACCTGGCCGGTATTATAATAGACCTGGCCTGTAGACCTGGTCTGTATTATAATAGACCTGGTCTGTATTATAATAGACCTGGACTTTATTATAATAGACCTGGCCTGTATTATTATAGAACTGGCCTGTTTAATAATAGACCTGGCCTGTATTATATTAGACTTGATCTGTAGTTTAATAGACCTGGTCTGTATTATAATAGACCTGGCCTGTATTATAATAGATCTGGCCTGTATTATAATAGACCTTTTCTGTAATTTAATAGACCTGGTCTGTATAATAAATAGACCTGACCTGTATTATACCAGACCTGGCCTGTAATCCTGTCCTGTACTATAATAGACCTGGCCTGTATTTTAACAGACCTGGTCTGTAATTTAATAGACCTGGCCTGTATTATATTAGACCTGGCCTGTAATATAATAGACCAGGCCTGTATTATAATAGATCTGGCCTGTATTATAATAGACCTTTTCTGTAATTTAATAGACCTGGTCTGTATAATAAATAGACCTGACCTGTATTATACCAGACCTGGCCTGTAATCCTGTCCTGTACTATAATAGACCTGGCCTGTATTTTAACAGACCTGGTCTGTAATTTAATAGACCTGGCCTGTATTATATTAGACCTGGCCTGTAATATAATAGACCAGGCCTGTATTATAATATAACTGGCCTGTAGACCTGGCCTGTACTATAATAGACCTGGCCTGTATTATAATAGACCTGGTCTGTAATTTAATAGACCTGGTCTGTATTATAATAGACCTGGCCTGTATTATAATAGACCTGGCCTGTTATATAATAGACCTCTCCTGTATTATAATAGACCTGGTCTGTAATTTAATAGACCTGGCCTGTATTATAATAGACCTGGCCTGTATTATAATAGACCTGGCCTGTATTAAAATAGACCTGGTCTGTATTATAACTTACCTGCTCTGTTTTAAAATAGACCTGGCCTGTACTATAATATACCTGACCTGTAGACCTGTCTTGTATTGTAATAGACCTGGCATGTATTATAATAGACCTGGTCTGTATTTTAATAGAGCTGGACTGTATTATAATAGACCTGGACTGTATTATAATAGACCTGGCCTGTATTATAATAGACCTGGCCTTTATTATACTAGACCTGGCCTGCAGACCTGGCCTGTATAATAGACTTGGCTTGTTTAATAATAGACCTGGCCTGTATTATAATAGACCTGGCCTGTACTATAATAGACCAGGTCTGTATCATAATAGACCTGGCCTGTACTATAATAGACCTGACCCGTATTATAATACACCTGGTCTGTATTATAAATATACCTGGCCTGTATTATAATAGACCTGGCCTGTATTATAATAGACCTGGTCTGTATTATAATAGACCTGGCTTATATAATAACAGACCTGGCCTGATGACCTGGCCTGTATTATAATAGACCTGGTCTGTAATTTAATAGACCTGGCCTGTATTATAATAGACCTGGTCTGTATTATAATATACCTGTTCTGTATTATAATAGACCTGGCTTATATAATAACAGACCTGGCCTGATGACCTGGCCTGTATTATAATAGACCTGGTCTGTAATTTAATATTATAAAATATATTATATTATTATATATTATATTATAAAAGACATGGCCTGTATTATAATTGAACTGGTTTGTATTATAATAGACCTGGCCTGTATTATAATAGACATGGTCTGTAGTATAATAGACCTGGCCTTTATTATAATAGACCTGGCCTGTATTATAATAGACCTGACCTGTATTACAATAGACCTGGCCTGTTTAATAATAGACCTGGTCTGTATTATAATAGACCTGGCCTGTACTATAATAGACCAGGTCTGTATCATAATAGACCTGGCCTGTACTATAATAGATCTGACTCGTACTATAATACAACTGGTCTGTATTATACATATACCTGGCCTGTATTATAATAGACCTGGCCTGTATTATAATAGACCTGGCCTGTATTATAATAGACCTTGTCTGTATTATAACTTACCTGGTCTGTTTTATAATAGACCTGGCCTGTACTATAATATAACTGAGCTGTAGACCTGTCTTGTATTATAATAAAACTGGCCTGTATTATAATAGACCTGGTCTGTATTTGAATAGAGCTGGCCTGTATTATAATAGACCTGGCCTGTATTATAATAGCCCTGGCCTGTATTATAATAGACCTGGCATGTATTATACTAGAACTGGCCTGCAGACCTGACCTGTATAATAGACTTGGCTTGTTTAATAATAGACCTGGCCTGTATTATAATAGACCTGGCCTGTACTATAATAGACAAGGTCTGTATCATAATAGACATGACCCGTATTATAATACACCTGGTCTGTATTATAATAGACCTGGCCTGTACTATAATAGACAAGGTCTGTACTATAATAGACATGACCCGTATTATAATACACCTGGTCTGTATTATAAATATAACTGGTCTGTATTATAATATACCTGGTCTGTATTATAATAGACCTGGCCTGTATTATAATATACCTGGTCTGTATTTTAATAGACCAGGCCTGTATTATAATATACCTGTCTGTATTATAATATACCTGGTCTGTATTATAATAGACCTGGTCTGTATTATAATAGACCTTGCTTGTATTGTAATAGATCAGTCCTGTATTATAATACACCTGGTCTGTATTATAAAAGACCTGGCCTGTATTATAATTGAACTGGTTTGTATTATAATAGACCTGGCCTGTATTATAATAGACATGGTCTGTATTATAATAGACCTGGTCTGTAGTATAATGGACCTGGCCTGTATTATAATAGACCTGGCCTTTATTATAATAGACCTGGCCTGTATTATTATAGAACTGGCCTGTTTAATAATAGACCTGGCCTGTATTATATTAGACCTGATCTGTAATTTAATAGACCTGGTCTGTATTATAATAGACCTGGCCTGTATTATAATAGATCTGGCCTGTATTATAATAGACCTTTTCTGTAATTTAATAGACCTGGTCTGTATTATAATAGACCTGGTCTGTATTATAATAGACCTGGCCTGTATTATAATAGACCTGGCCTGTATTATATTAGACCTGATCTGTAGTTTAATAGACCTGGTCTGTATTATAATAGACATGGCCTGTAATATAATGGACCTGGCCTGTATTATAATAGACCTGGCCTGGAGACCTGGCATGTATTATAATAGACCTGGCCTGTACTATAATAGAACTGGCCTGTATTATAATGGACAATCCCTGTAATAAAATAGACCTGGCCAATATTATAATAGACCTGGTCTGTATTATAATAGACCTGGCCTGTATTATAATAGAACTTGCCTGTAGACCTGGCCTATATTATAATAGACCTGGCCTGTTTTATAATAGACCTGGCCTGTACTATAATAGACCCGGCCTGTATAATATTAGACCTGGTCAGTAATTTAATAGACCTGGGGTTTATTAAAATACATCTGGCCTGTAGACCTGTGTAACGGTTGTCCTCCTCCGATACGAGGAGCTGGTATGTACTGCACCGGGCTATGCACACGTACAGGAGACACCATGCGCTCTACTGCTTAACACGGTGTCTGCCTTTACTCTCGCTATCCACGGTAAGTACAGGGAGTAGGCGCAGGTCTCCTACCTGACTTCGCTTTTAGCCCCCCCAATACATTTTTGGGGTTTACTTTCGGGTTTCCAGCCACGTCTCCTACCTGCTTCCTCATATCACCGATCCTGGGCTTTCGCTGACTCTATCGCCTCCCGAGAGCGGCGATTCTCTCCCACCTTAGCCCAGGGTCCTTCTCCGTTCAATATTTCCTCCCAAGTCCACGAGTCCTGGTTCTTTGGCCGCTGTTGCTGGTTCCTCTCACGCTGCTTGATCCATGGTAGGTGGGTGGTTCTGTAACGGTTGTCCTCCTCCTCTTCGTCCGAAGAGGAGGAGTAGGGATTGGACCAAAGCGCAGCGTTGTTATACGACATGATATTTATTAAACAAGACGAAAACTAAACACACTTGAGAATTTACAAAATAATAAACGAAGTCAACAGACCTGAACAAACGAACTTACATATACACGAAGAACGCATGAACAGGTACAGACGACACAAACGAACGAACAAACGAAACAGTCCCGTGTGGTGCACAGACACAGACACGGAAGACAACCACCCAACAAACAAACAGTGTGAACAGCCTACCTTTATATGGTTCTCAATCAGAGGAAACGTCAAACACCTGTCCCTGATTGAGAACCATATAAGGCTAATTACCACTGACCTAAACATTTACATTTTTTATTTTTGTGTTTCTAAACATAGAAACACAAAACATATAATGCCCACCCCAACTCACGCCCTGACCAACTAAACACATACAAAAACAAGAGAAAACAGGTCAGGAACGTAACATAACCCCCCCCCTCAAGGTGCGAACTCCGGATGCGCCACCAAAAGTCTAGGGGAGGGTCTGGGTGGGCATCTGTCCACGGTGGCGGCTCAGGCTCTGGGCGTGGTCCCCATCCCACCATAGTCAATCCCTGCTTTTTTAGCCTCCTCCCAATGACCACCCTCCAAATTAACCCCACTGGATTAAGGGGCAGCACCGGACTAAGGGGCTATACCGGAATGAGGGGCAACACTGGAATGAGGGGCAACTCCGAAGTGAAGAGCAGCTCCGGACTGAAGGGCAGCTCCGGACTGGCTGACGGCTCTGGCTGGTCATGGTTGGCTGACGGCTCTGGCTGGTCATGGCTGGCTGACAGCCCTGGCTGGTCATGGCTGGCTGACGGCTCTGGCTGGTCATGGCTGGCTGACGGCTCTGGCTGGTCATGGCTGGCTGACGGCTCTGGCTGGTCATGGCTGGCTGACGGCTCTGGCTGGTCATGGCTGGCTGACGGCTCTGGCTGGTCATGGCTGGCTGACGGCTCTGGCTGGTCATGGCTGGCTGACGGCTCTGGCTGGTCATGGCTGGCTGACGGCTCTGGCTGGTCATAGCTGGCTGACGGCTCTGGCTGGTCATGGCTGGCTGACGGCTCTGGCTGGTCATGGCTCGCTGACGGCTCTGGCTGATCCTGTCTGGCGGAAGGCTCTGGCTGATCCTGTCTGGCGGAAGGCTCTGGCTGATCCTGTCTGGCGGAAGGCTCTGGCTGATCCTGTCTGGCGGAAGGCTCTGGCTGATCCTGTCTGGCGGAAGGCTCTGGCTGATCCTGTCTGGCGGAAGGCTTTGGCTGCTCCTGTCTGGCGGAAGGCTCTAGCGGCTCCTGTCTGGCGGAAGGCTCTAGCGGCTCCTGTCTGGCGGACGGCTCTGAAGGCTCATGGCAGACGGGCGGCTTTGCAGGCTCAGTACAGACGGGCGGCTTTGAAGGCTCAGTACAGACGGGCAGTTCATGCGGCGCTTGGCAGACGGACAGTTCAGACGGCGTTGGGCAGACGGGCAGTTCAGGCGCCGTTGGGCAGACAGGCAGTTCAGGCGCCGTTGGGCAGACGGGCAGTTCAGGCGCCGTTGGGCAGACGGGCAGTTCAGGCGCCGTTGGGCAGACGGGCAGTTCAGGCGCCGCTGGGCAGACGGCAGACTCTGGCCGGCTGAGACGCACTGTAGGCCTGGTGCGTGGTACCGGAACTGGAGGTACCGGGCTAAAGACACGTACCTTCAGGCTAGTGCGGGGAGCAGCAACAGGGCACACTGGACTCTCAAGGCGTACTATAGGCCTGGTGCATGGTACTGGCACTGGTGGTACCGGGCTGAGGGCACGCACATCAGGGCGAGTACGGGGAGAAGGAACAGTGCGTACAGGGCTCTGGAGATGCACAGGAGGCTTGATGCGTGGTGCCGGAACTGGAGGCACTGGGCTGGAGACACGCACCACAGGGAGAGTGCGTGGAGGAGGAACAGGGCTCTGGAGACGCACAGGAAACCTGGTGCGTGGTGTAGGCACAGGTGGTACTGGGCTGGAGCGGGGAGGTGGCGCCGGAAATACCGGACCGCGCAGGCGTACTGGCTCTCTTGAGCACTGAGCCTGCCCAACCTTACCTGGTTGTATGCCCCCCATCGCCCGACCAGTGCGGGGAGGTGGAATAACCCGCACCGGGCTATGTAGGCGAACCGGGGACACCCTGCGTAAGGCTGGTGCCATGTAAGCCGGCCTGAGGAGACGTACTGGAGGCCAGATATGTAGAGCCGGCTTCATGGCACTTGGCTCAATGCTCAATCTAGCCCGGCCGATACGAGGAGCTGGTATGTACCGCACCGGGCTATGCACACGTACAGGAGACACCATGCGCTCTACTGCTTAACACAGTGTCTGCCCGTACTCTCGCTCTCCACGGTAAGTACAGGGAGTAGGCGCAGGTCTCCTACCTGACTTCGCCACTCTCCCTTTTATCCCCCCCCCAAGACATTTTTGGGGTTTACTTTCGGGTTTCCAGCCACGTCTCCTACCTGCCTCCTCATACCACCGATCCTGGGCTTTCGCTGACTCCATCGCCTCCCGAGAGCGGCGATTCTCTCCCACCTTAGCCCAGGGTCCTTCTCCGTTCAATATTTCCTCCCAAGTCCACGAGTCCTGGTTCTTTGGCCGCTGCTGCTGGTTCCTCTCACGCTGCTTGATCCATGGTAGGTGGGTGGTTCTGTAACGGTTGTCCTCCTCCTCTTCGTCCGAAGAGGAGGAGTAGGGATTGGACCAAAGCGCAGCGTTGTTATACGACATGATATTTATTAAACAAGACGAAAACTAAACACACTTGAGAATTTACAAAATAATAAACGAAGTCAACAGACCTGAACAAACGAACTTACATATACACGAAGAACGCATGAACAGGTACAGACGACACAAACGAACGAACAAACGAAACAGTCCCGTGTGGTGCACAGACACAGACACGGAAGACAACCACCCAACAAACAAACAGTGTGAACAGCCTACCTTTATATGGTTCTCAATCAGAGGAAACGTCAAACACCTGTCCCTGATTGAGAACCATATAAGGCTAATTACCACTGACCTAAACATAGAAACACAAAACATAGAATGCCTACCCCAACTCACGCCCTGACCAACTAAACACATACAAAAACAAGAGAAAACAGGTCAGGAACGTGACAACCTGGCATGTATTATAATAGACATGGCCTGTAATATAATAGACCTGGCCTTTATTATAATAGGCCTGACTTGTAGACCTGGCCTGTATTATAATAGACCTGGCCTGTATTATAATAGACCTGGCCTGTATTATAATAGACCTGGCCTGTATTATAATAGACCTGGCCTGTATTATAATAGACCTGACCTGTATTATAATAGACCTGGTCTGTATTATAATAGACCTGGTCTGTATTATAATAGACCTGGCCTGTATTATAATAGACCTGGCCGGTATTATAATGACCTGGCCTGTAGACCTGGCCTGTATTATAATAGACCTTGTCTGTATTATAATAGACCTGGCCTTTATTATAATATACCTGGTCTGTATTATAATATACATGGTCTGTATTATAATAGACCTGGCTTATATAATACGAGACCTGGCCTGATGACCTGGCCTGTACTATAATAGACCTGGCCTGTATTATAATAGACCTGGTCTGTAATTTAATAGACCTGGTCTGTATTATAATAGACCTGGCCTGTAGACCTGGCCTGTATTATAAAATACCTGGCCTGTATAATAATAGACCTGGTCTGTAATTTAATAGACCTGCTCTGTATTATAATAGACCTGGACTGTAAACCTGGCCTGTATTATAATAGACCTGGCCTGTATTATAATAAACATGGCCTGTAATATAATAGACCTGGCCTGTATTATAATAGACCTGGCCTGTAGACATGGAATGTCTTATAATAGACCTGGCCTGTATTATAAAAGACCTGGCCTGTACTATAATAGACCTCGCCTGTATTATAATTGACCTGGTCTGTAATTTAATAGACCTGGTCTGTATTAAAATAGACCTGGCCTTTAGATCTGGCCTGTATTATAATAGACCTGGCCTGTATTTTATTAGAACTGGTCTGTAATTGAATAGACCTGGTCTGTATTATAATAGACCTGGACTGTAAACCTGGCCTGTATTATAATAGACCTCGCCTGTATTATAATAGACATGGCCTGTAATATAATAGACCAGGCCTGTATTATAATATACCTGGCCTGTAGACCTGTTCTGTACTATAATAGACCTGGGCTGTATTATAATAGACCTGGTCTGTAATTTAATAGACCTGGTCTGTATTATTATAGACCAGGTACGTAGACCTGGTCTGTATTATAATAGACCTGGCCTGTATTATAATAGACCTGGCCTGTTATACAATAGACCTGGCCTGTATTATAATAGACCTGGCCTATATTATAATAGACCTGGCCTGTAATATAATAGACCTGGTCTGTAATTTAATAGACCTGGTCTGTATTATAATAGACCTGGCCTTTAGACCTGGCCTGTATTATAATAAACCTGGCCTGTATTTTATAAGAACTGGTCTGTAATTGAATAGACCTGGTCTGTATTATAATAGACCTGGACGGTAAACCTGGCCTGTATTATAATAGACCTCGCCTGTATTATAATAGACATGGCCTGTAATATAACAGACCAGGCCTGTATTATAATATACCTGGCCTGTAGACCTGGCCTGTACTATAATAGACCTGGCCTGTATTATAATAGACCTGGTCTGTAATTTAATAGACCTGGTCTGTATTATTATAGACCAGGTACGTAGACCTGGTCTGTTTTATAATAGACCTGGCCTGAATTATAATAGACCTGGCCTGTAATATAATAGACCTGGTCTTTATTATAATAGACCTGACCTGTATTATAATAGACCTGGCCGGGATTATAATGACCTGGCCTGATGACCTGGCCTGTATTTAATAGACCTGGTCTGTAATTTAATAGACCTGGCCAGTATTATAATAGACCTGGCCTGTCTATTTATAGACCTGGTCTGTAATTTAATAGACCTGGTCTGTATTATAATAGACCTGGTCTGTAATATAATATACCTGGCCGGTATAATAATAGACCTGGCCTGTAGACCTGGCCTGTATTATAATAGACCTTTTCTGTATTATAATAGACCTGGCCTTTATTATAATAGACCTGGTCTGTATTATATTATACCTGGTCTGTATTATAATAGACCTGGTCTGTATTATAATAGACCTGGCTTGTATTATAATAGGTCAGGCCTGTATTATAATAGACCTGGACTTTAATTTAATAGACCTGGTCTGTATTATAATAGACCTGGCTTGTAGACATGGCCTGTATTATACAATACCTGGCCTGTATTGTAATAGACCTGGTCTGTAATTTAATAGACCTGGTCTGTATTATAATAGACCTGGACTGTAAACCTGGCCTGTATTATAATAGACCTGGCCTGTATTATAGTTCATATGTCCTATTATATAATAGACCTCGCCTGTATTATAATAGACCTGGCTTGTAGACCTGGCATGTATTATAACAGACCTGGCCTGTATTATAATAGACCTGGCCTGTACCATAATAGACCTGGCCTGTATTATAATAGGCCTGGCCTGTATATTAATAGAAATGGTCTGTATTATAATAGACCTGGCCTGTATATTAATAGAAATGGTCTGTAATTTAATAGACCTGGTCTGTATTATAATAGACCTGGCCGGTATTATAATGACCTGGCCTGTAGACCTGGCCTGTATTATAATAGACCTTGTCTGTATTATAATAGACCTGACCTTTATTATAATAGACCTGGTCTGTATTATAATAGACCTGGCTTATATAATAACAGACCTGGCCTGATGACCTGGCCTGTATTATAATAGACCTGGTTTGTAATTTAATATACCTGGTCTGTATTATAATAGACCTGGTCTGTAGACCTGTCCTGTACTGTAATAGACCTGGCCTGTATTATAATACAGGCCTGTCATTGATCAGAAAAGGTAATGTACCTGTTAATGATATTGATTACGGTCATCAGACACTGATCCAATGTGTTCATGGTGACCAGTCACAGCAGCCCACAGCTGAGCTCACAGTTGAGATTCAGGGTCAGAAATACCTCCTCAAAGTTGGGGTAATGGAGAAATTACCTTTTGAGATGATTTTGGGGAGGGATGTGCCTGTACTCTCTGATCTGTTGGGAAGTGTGGGGGGTCAGCTATATGAGCAGTCAGTTTGCCAGTCTGATGTTCAGGTGTCATGTTCAGTTGTCACTCGTGCCCAGGCCAAAGCTGGTTTACAACCTCTGCCTGACTTGTGTGATAGTCTGTGCGAGGGGGGAACCAAAGGGCCCAGAAAGTCACGCCGCCAGCGGCGTCTTGAGAAGTATGTGGGAACCCCTGTACCTGTTGCTGATGTGTCTGGGTTAGAGGTGCAATGGGATGTTCCACAAAATTTTGCTACACTGCAGAAGTCTGACGCAACCTTGAAATGTTTGTTTGACAAGGCCTTAGCTGGGGACAGTCAATCTTCATGTGGGGGGATTTACACGGTAGACAACCACATACTCTACCTTGGGTCAGAGGCAGATAGCAGGAAGTTGGTGGTGCCATCTACCTGTAGACCACTTGTTCTCAACCTTGCACATACAGTTCCATGGGCAGGTCATCTAGGGCAACATAAGACCTATCTTAGGCTAGGCTCCCGTTTCTTTTGGCCCTCCATGTATACTGATGTACAAACATACTGCAAATCATGCCCCACGTGCCAGAAAACCAGTGCTGTCCGTAGGTCTGACCGGGCTCTATGTTCACTGCCAGTTATCTCTACCCCATTCAAGAGAATTGCAATGGACATTGTTGGACCCTTGGAGAAGAGTAGTGCAGGTTACAAGTATATATTGGTGATCTGTGACTATGCCACCCGGTTCCCAGAAGCCTTCCCACTCCGTTCCATAACCACTCCAAAAATAATCAGTGCTCTTGTTCAGCTCTTCTCTCGTGTAGGAATCCCAGATGAAATCCTGACGGACCAAGGGACAAACCTAACCTCGCGACTGATGGTTCAACTCCACCAACAGCTGGGCATTAAAGGCTTGAGGACCACTCCCTACCACCCCCAAACGGATGGGCTCGTAGAGAGATTCAATCAAACGCTCAAGAACATGCTGAGGAAGTTTGTGGCTGACACTGGTAAAGACTGGGATAAATGGTTACCCTTTCTGCTCTTTGCTTACAGGGAGGTGCCTCAGGCATCGACAGGTTTCTCGCCATTCGAACTCCTCTATGGATGGCCAGTGCAAGGACCACTGGACCTGCTGAAGAAGTGCTGGGAAGGTTCCCCAGTAGCTACCTCAGGACAGGGGATTGTCCAGTTTGTCCTCCAGATGCGAGAGAGGTTGGAACGGTACCGAGAGGAAGGTAGGGCAAACCTTCAGCAAGCCCAGAAGGCCCAGAAGAGAGGTTATGACCAGCACGCTCGCCACAGAGAGTTTGAGCCAGGACAGAAAGTCCTGCTCCTCCTTCCCTCGTCTACCAGCAAGCTCCTTGCACAGTGGCAAGGACCGTACCTAATCGGGAGGAAGATGGGCCCGGTGACCTACGAGGTGCTGCACCCCGACAAGGGTAAGAAGAAGCAAACCTACCATGTGAACCTTCTCAAGGCCTGGGAAGAGAAAGAGGAACTCTCCAAGGGAAAGTCCTTTCTGGTACGCAGAGTAGAAGAAGAGGATGAGTCGGATGGGGTCACAGAGGCATGGAAAGAACGAGCAGAAGTCATACTGGCTCACCTGGAAGAAGACAAGCAAGATGAGCTGAATCAGCTGTTTGGCAAGTATCCGGCCCTCTTCAGTCAGAGACCAGGAAGAACCAAAGTCCTAGAACACATCATTCGTTTGAAACCTGGCCAGAACCCAGTCCGCCAGCATCCTTACCGTGTGCCTGAGAGGCTGATGGTAGCCCTCAAGGAAGAGGTCCACACCATGATAGAAATGGATGTTGTCGAGCCATCTTCAAGTGAATGGAGCAGCCCTATTGTCATTGTCCCAAAGAAGGATGGCTCTTTGCGCGTCTGCATGGACTTCCGTAAGCTGAATGCCATCTCCCAGTTTGATGCCTATCCCATCCCCCGCATTGACGACTTACTGGAGAGAATAGGTAGAGCTCATTACATCACCACATTGGATCTCTGCAAAGGGTACTGGCAGGTGCCCCTGGATGAACAATCCAAGGCCTACACTGCATTCCGGACGCCGATGGGCTTGTTCCAGTTCAAGGTCATGCCGTTTGGCCTCCATGGGGCCCCTGCGACTATCCAGAGGCTGATGGACAAGGTCCTCCAGGACTGTGACGATTACTGTGCTGCTTACTTGGACGACGTGGTGATCTACAGCCACTCCTGGGAGGAGCACATACTAGCATCTTAGCAGACGGGGAAGATCCATGATGCAGGCCTCACGCTTAACCTCCTGAAGTGTGAGTGGGCGAAACAGGAGACAAAGTACCTGGGTTACCAGCTGGGTAAAGGTGAAGTTCGGCCTCAGGTGGACAAAGTGGAGTCCATCAGGAACAGCCCTCAACCCAGAACCAAGACACAGGTGAAGTCCTTCCTAGGTCTGGCAGGGTGGTACCGGAGATTCATTCCGCAGTTTTCGACCATCGCTGTCCCTCTGACCAACCTCACTTCAAAGTCTGCCAGCAACCCTGTGAAGTGGACTGAGGAGTGTGAGGAAGCCTTCATGATACTGAAAAACCGACTGTGCTCATTTCCTGTTCTCCAGACCCCTGATTTTCAGAAGCGGTTTCTCGTGCAGGTGGATGCTTCGGCTGTGGGAATTGGAGCTGTACTGGCCCAAGGGGAGCCAGGAGAAGAGCTTCCTGTGCTGTACCTGAGTCGGAAGCTGTTGCCTAGGGAAACCAGGTATTCTACAATCGAGAAGGAGTGCCTGGCTATAAAGTGGGCCCTAGATAGCCTCCGTTACTACCTTCTTGGGAGGGAATTTGACCTGCACACCGACCACAGAGCACTGACCTGGATCCAGACCATGAAGAACCGAAATTCTCGTGTGACCAGGTGGTATCTGGAGCTCCAGCCCTTCAGGTTCTGTGTCCGTCACAAGGCAGGAAAAGAGAACGTCACGGCGGACTACCTATCAAGGCTCCCGAACCTGGTCGCTTCAGGAGAGGAGGAAGGTAATGTGATGTAGAAGTCCGTCACTGGCCGCGGGCAGCATTTGGTTCTTCAACGCACACACGCATTCATCACTCCTCCCTGCGCCATTATAAGATAAGTTAACAATGTGGGTCGACACACAAATTAACTTCTGTCTTAGTGCATACATTTCACACTTATGTCAATGTTCATATTTGAGATATACAATATAAATTATACTTATCAATGTTGTGGATGAGCGCATTGTTTGTTTGTTCTGTTCCTCTCTCTCTCCATCTCTGTAGCTTCTGGGCATGCTGGAAAAGGACCCGAGCTAAGGGATTGGGCTGGCTTTATAGTGCCTGTCCCAAATGGCTCATTAATGCATATGGGCATATTGAAAGATATTGTCAGTAGTGATGTAATGTTGTAAATGTTATGTTGTGATATTGTTTAAAACCGTGTTGCAATGTATATCCTTTAGTATGTTTAGTTAATGGAAAATGTAGGTTTGTATTGTTAATTGCTTAATTAATTAGGGTTAATTGTTCTGAGGGGAGGGGCTAGCCCTACAAAAGGAGCCTCTCTTTCAGTTCAGGGGGAGGCATTTTGGAGGCATTTTGGATCCAGCTGTGGATGGGGCAGCATTGTTTTTAAGCTGTCCCATAAGGTAGACGTTGATGGCAGTACTGTTGTTTTTTTGTTCCGGAATCACTTGTAAATAAACACCTTTGCACAGAAGAACTTTTGCGGCTCCGCCATCTTTTTATTTTGATAGAGGTTAGGTTATCCAGTTTAGCCTTCTGGCCTACTCTACGTGACATGGTGGTTATAATGACCTGGTGGTTATAATGACCTGGTGGTAATAATGACCTGGTGGTTATAATGACCTGGTGGGTGTGGTTATAATGACCTGGTGGTAACAATGACCTGGTGGTAATAATGACCTGGTGGTTATACTGACCTGGTGGTAAAATTGACCTGGTGGTTATACTGACCTGGTGGTAATACTGACCTGGTGGTTATAATGACCTGGTGGTTATAATGATCTGGTGGTTATAATGACCTGGTGGTAATAATGACCTGGTGGTTATAATGACCTGGTGGGTGTGGTTATAATGACCTGGTGGTTATACTGACCTGGTGGTTATAATGACCTGGTGGTAATAATGACCTGGTGGTTATAATGAGCAGGTGGTAATAATGACCTGGTGGTTATAATGACCTGGTGGTTATAATGACCTGGTGGATATAATGACCTGGTGGTTATAATGACCTGGTGGTAATAATGACCTGGTGGTTATAATGAACTGGTGGTTATAATGACCTGGTGGGTGTGGTTATAATGACCTGGTGGTTATAATGACCTGGTGGTAATAATGACCTGGTGGTTATAATGACCTGGTGGGTGTGGTTATAATGACCTGGTGGTTATAATGACCTGGTGGTAATAATGACCTGGTGGTAATAATGACCTGGTGGTTATAATGACCTGGTGGTTATAATGACCTGGTGGGTGTGGTTATAATGACCTGGTGGTTATAATGACCTGGTGGTAATATTGACCTGGTGGTAATAATGACCTGGTGGTTATAATGACCTGGTGGTTATAATGACCTGGTGGTAATAATGACCTGGTGGTTATAATGACCTGGTCGGTGTGGTTATAATGACCTGGTGGTTATAATGACGTTGTGGTTATAATGACCTTTTGGCTATAATGACCTGGTGGTAATAATGACCTGGTGGTTATAATGACCTGGTGGGTGTGGTTATAATGACCTGGTGGTAACAATGACCTGGTGGTTATAATGACCTGGTGGTTATAATGACCTGGTGGTTATAATAACCTGGTGGTTATAATGACCTGGTGGTTATACTGACCTGGTGGTAAAATTGACCTGGTGGTTATAATGACCTGGTGGTTATAATGACCTGGTGGTTATAATGACCTGGTGGTAATATTGACCTGGTGGTAATAATGACCTGGTGGTAATAATGACCTGGTGGTTATAATGACCTGGGGGTTATAATGACCTGGTGGTAATAATGACCTTGTGTGTATAATGACCTGGTGGTTATAATGACCTGGTGGTTATAATGACCTGGTGGTTATAATGATCTGGTGGTAATAATGACCTTGTGGTTATAATGACCTGGTGGGTGTGGTTATAATGACCTGGTGGTTATAATGACATGGTGGTTATAATGACCTGGTGGTTATAATGACCTGGTGGTAATAATGACCTGGTGGGTGTGGTTATAATGACCTGGTGGTAACAATGACCTGGTGGTTATAATGACCTGGTGGTTATAATGACCTGGTGGTTATAATAACCTGGTGGTTATAATGACCTGGTGGTTATACTGACCTGGTGGTAATAATGACCTGGTGGTTATAATGACCTGGTGGTTATAATGACCTGGTGGTAATAATGACCTGGTGGTTATAATGACCTGGTGGTTATAATGACCTGGGGGTTATAATGACCTGGTGGTAATAATGACCTGGTGGTTATAATGACCTGGTGGTTATAATGACCTGGTGGTAATAATGACCTGGTGGTTATTATGACCTGGTGGATATATTGACCTGGTGGTAATAATGACCTGGTGGTTATAATGACCTGGTGGTTATAATGACCTGGTGGTAATAATGACCTGGTGGTAATAATGACCTGGTGGTTATAATGACCTGGTGGTTATAATGACCTGGTGGGTGTTGTTATAATGACCTGGTGGTTATAATGACCTGGTGGTAATAATGACCTGGTGGTAATAATGACCTGGTGGTTATAATGACCTGGTGGGTGTAGTTATAATGACCTGGTGGTTATAATGACCTGGTGGTAATATTGACCTGGTGGTTATAATGACCTGGTGGGTGTGGTTATAATCACCTGGTGGTTATAATGACCTGGTGGTAATAATGACCTGGTGGTTATAATGACCTGGTGGGTGTGGTTATAATGACCTGGTGGTTATAATAACCTGGTGGTTATAATGACCTGGTGGGTGTGGTTATAATGACCTGGTGGTAATAATGACCTGGTGGTTATAATGACCTGGTGGTAATAATGACCTGGTGGTTATAATGACCTGGTGGTTATAATGACCTGGTGGTAATAATGACCTGGTGGTAATAATGACCTGGAGGTAATAATGACCTGGTGGTTATAATGACCTGGTGGTTATAATGACCTGGTGGTAATAATGACCTGGTGGTTATAATGACTTGGTGGTAATAATGACCTGGTGGTAACAATGACCTGGTGGTTATAATGACCTGGTGGTTATAATGACCTGGTGGTTATAATAGCCTGGTGGTTATAATGACCTGGTAGTAATAATGACCTGGTGGTTATAATGACCTGGTGGGTGTGGTAATAATGACCTGGTGGTTATAATGACCTGGTGCTAATATTGACCTGGTGGTTACAATGACCTGGTGGGTGTGGTTATAATGACCTGGTGGTTATAATGACCTGGTGGTAATAATGACCTGGTGGTTATAATGACCTGGTGGGTGTGGTTATAATGACCTGGTGGTTATAATGACCTGGTGGTAATAATGACCTGGTGGTTATAATGACCTGGTGGTTATAATGACCTGGTGGTTATAATGACCTGGTGGTAATAATGACCTGGTGGTTATAATGACCTGGTGGTTATAATGACCTGGTGGTAATAATAACCTGGTGGTTATAATGACCTGGTGGTTATAATAACCTGGTGGTTATAATGACATGGTGGTTACACTGACTTGGTGGTAAAATTGACCTGGTGGTTATAATGACCTGGTGGTTATAATGACCTGGTGGTAATAATGACCTGGTGGTTATAATGACCTGGTGGTTATAATGACCTGGTGGTAATAATGACCTGGTGGTTATAATGACCTGGTGGTTATAATGACCTGGTGGTAATAATGACCTGGAGGTAATAATGACCTGGTGGTTATAATGACCTGGTGGTTATAATGACCTGGTGGTAATAATGACCTGGTGGTAATAATGACCTGGTGGTAATAATGACCTGGTGGTTATAATGACCTGGTGGTTATAATGACCTGGTGGTTATAATAACCTGGTGGTTATAATGACCTGGTGGTTACACTGACTTGGTGGTAAAATTGACCTGGTGGTTATAATGACCTGGTGGTTATAATGACCTGGTGGTAATAATGACCTGGTGGTTATAATGACCTGGTGGTTATAATGACCTGGTGGTAATAATGACCTGGTGGTTATAATGACCTGGTGGTTATAATGACCTGGTGGGTGTGGTTATAATGACCTGGTGGTTATAATGACCTGGTGGTAATACTGACCTGGTGGTTATAATGACCTGGTGGGTGTGGTTATAATGACCTGGTGGTTATAATGACCTGGTGGTAATATTGACCTGGTGGTAATAATGACCTGGTGGTAATAATGACCTGGTGGTTATAATGACCTGGTGGTTATAATGACCAGGTGGTAATAATGACCTGGTGGTTATAATGACCTGGTGGTTATAATGACCTGGGGGTTATAATGACCTGGTGGTAATAATGACCTGGTGGTTATAATGACCTGGTGGTTATAATGACCTGGTGGTAATAATGGCCTGGTGGTTATAATGACCTGGTGGATATAATGACCTGGTGGTTATAATGACCTGGTGGTAATAATGACCTGGTGGTTATAATGAACTGGTGGTTATAATGACATGGTGGGTGTGGTTATAATGACCTGGTGGTTATAATGACCTTGTGGGTGTGGTTATAATGACCTGGTGGTTATAATGACCTGGTGGTAATAATGACCTGGTGGTAATAATGACCTGGTGGTTATAATGACCTGGTGGTTATAATGACCTGGTGGGTGTGGTTATAATGACCTGGTGGTTATAATGACGTGGTGGTTATAATGACCTGGTGGTTATAATGACCTGGTGGTAATAATGACCTGGTGGTAATAATGACATGGTGGTTATAATGACCTGGTGGTTATAATGACCTGGTGGGTGTGGTTATATTGACCTGGTGGTTATAATGACCTGGTGGGTGTGGTTATAATGACCTGGTGGTTATAATGACCTGGTGGTAATAATGACCTGGTGGTTATAATGACCTGGTGGGTGTGGTTATAATGACCTGGTGGTTATAATTACCTGGTGGTAATAATGACCTGGTGGTTATAATGACCTGGTGGTTATAATTACCTGGTGGTTATAATGACCTGGTGGTTATAATGACCTGGTGGTAATAATGACCTGGTGGTAATAATGACCTGGTGGTTATAATGACCTGGTGGTTATAATGACCTGGTGGGTGTTGTTATAATGACCTGGTGGTTATAATGACCTGGTGGTAATATTGACCTGGTGGTAATAATGACCTGGTGGTAATAATGACCTGGTGGTTATAATGACCAGGTGGTAATAATGACCTGGTGGTTATAATGACTTGGTGGTTATAATGACCTGGGGGTTATAATGACCTGGTGGTAATATTGACCTGGTGGTAATAATGACCTGGTGGTAATAATGACCTGGTGGTTATAATGACCAGGTGGTAATAATGACCTGGTGGTTATAATGACCTGGTGGTTATAATGACCTGGTTGTTATAATGACCAGGTGGTAATAATGACCTGGTGGTTATAATGACCTTGTGGTTATAATGACCTGGTAGTAATAATGACCTGGTGGTTATAATGACCTGGTGGGTGTGGTTATAATGACCTGGTGGTTATAATGACCTGGTGGTAATATTGACCTGGTGGTTATAATGACCTGGTGGGTGTGGTTATAATGACCTGGTGGTTATAATGACCTGGTGGTAATAATGACCTGGTGGTTATAATGACCTGGTGGGTGTGGTTATAATGACCTGGTGGTTATAATTACCTGGTGGTAATAATGACCTGGTGGTTATAATGACCTGGTGGTAATAATGACCTGGTGGTTATAATGACCTGGTGGTTATAATGACCTGGTGGTTATAATGACCTGGTGGTTATAATGACCTGGTGGTAATAATGACCTGGTGGTTATAATGACCTTGTGGTTATAATGACCTGGTGGGTGTTGTTATAATGACCTGGTGGTTATAATGACCTGGTGGTAATAATGACCTGGTGGTAATAATGACCTGGTGGTAACAATGACCTGGTGGTTATAATGACCTGGTGGTTATAATGACCTGGTGGGTGTGGTTATAATGACCTGGTGGTTATAATGACGTGGTGGTTATAATGACCTGGTGGTTATAATGACCTGGTGGTTATAATAACCTGGTGGTTATAATGACCTGGTGGTTACACTGACTTGGTGGTAAAATTGACCTGGTGGTTATAATGACCTGGTGGTTATAATGACCTGGTGGTAATAATGACCTGGTGGTTATAATGACCTGGTGGTTATAATGACCTGGTGGTTATAATGACCTGGTGGTAATAATGACCTGGTGGTAATAATGACCTGGAGGTAATAATGACCTGGTGGTTATAATGACCTGGTGGTTATAATGACCTGGTGGTAATAATGACCTGGTGGTTATAATGACTTGGTGGTAATAATGACCTGGTGGTAACAATGACCTGGTGGTTATAATGACCTGGTGGTTATAATGACCTGGTGGTTATAATAGCCTGGTGGTTATAATGACCTGGTAGTAATAATGACCTGGTGGTTATAATGACCTGGTGGGTGTGGTAATAATGACCTGGTGGTTATAATGACCTGGTGCTAATATTGACCTGGTGGTTACAATGACCAGGTGGGTGTGGTTATAATGACCTGGTGGTTATAATGACCTGGTGGTAATAATGACCTGGTGGTTATATTGACCTGGTGGGTGTGGTTATAATGACCTGGTGGTTATAATGACCTGGTGGTAATAATGACCTGGTGGTTATAATGACCTGGTGGTTATAATGACCTGGTGGTTATAATGACCTGGTGGTAATAATGACCTGGTGGTTATAATGACCTGGTGGTTATAATGACCTGGTGGTAATAATGACCTGGTGGTTATAATGACCTGGTGGTTATAATAACCTGGTGGTTATAATGACCTGGTGGTTATAATGACCTGGTGGTAATAATGACCTGGTGGTTATAATGACCTGGTGGTAATAATGACCTGGTGGTTATAATGACCTGGTGGTTATAATGACCTGGTGGGTGTGGTTATAATGACCTGGTGGTTATAATGACCTGGTGGTAATAATGACCTGGTGGTTATAATGACCTGGTGGGTGTGGTTATAATGACCTGGTGGTTATAATGACCTGGTGGTAATATTGACCTGGTGGTAATAATGACCTGGTGGTAATAATGACCTGGTGGTTATAATGACCTGGTGGTTATAATGACCAGGTGGTAATAATGACCTGGTGGTTATAATGACCTGGTGGTTATAATGACCTGGGGGTTATAATGACCTGGTGGTAATAATGACCTGGTGGTTATAATGACCTGGTGGTTATAATGACCTGGTGGTAATAATGACCTGGTGGTTATAATGACCTGGTGGATATAATGACCTGGTGGTTATAATGACCTGGTGGTAATAATGACCTGGTGGTTATAATGAACTGGTGGTTATAATGACATGGTGGGTGTGGTTATAATGACCTGGTGGTTATAATGACCTTGTGGGTGTGGTTATAATGACCTGGTGGTTATAATGACCTGGTGGTAATAATGACCTGGTGGTTATAATGACCTGGTGGTTATAATGACCTGGTGGTTATAATGACCTGGTGGGTGTGGTTATAATGACCTGGTGGTTATAATGACGTGGTGGTTATAATGACCTGGTGGTTATAATGACCTGGTGGTAATAATGACCTGGTGGTAATAATGACATGGTTGTTATAATGACCTGGTGGTTATAATGACCTGGTGGGTGTGGTTATATTGACCTGGTGGTTATAATGACCTGGTGGGTGTGGTTATAATGACCTGGTGGTTATAATGACCTGGTGGTAATAATGACATGGTGGTTATAATGACCTGGTGGGTGTGGTTATAATGACCTGGTGGTTATAATTACCTGGTGGTAATAATGACCTGGTGGTTATAATGACCTGGTGGTTATAATGACCTGGTGGTTATAATGACCTGGTGGTTATAATGACCTGGTGGTAATAATGACCTGGTGGTAATAATGACCTGGTGGTTATAATGACCTGGTGGTTATAATGACCTGGTGGGTGTGTTATAATGACCTGGTGGTATAATGACCTGGTGGTATATTGACCTTGGTGGTAATAATGACCTGGTGGTAATAATGACCTGGTGTTAATAATGACCAGGTGGTAATCATGACCTGGTGGTATAATGACTTGGTGGTTATAATGACCTGGTGGTTATAATGACCTGTGGTTATAATGACCTGGTGGTTATAATGACCTGGTGGTAATAATGACCTGGTGGTTATAATGACCTGGTGGTTATAATGACCTGGTGGTTATAATGACCTGGTGGTAGAATGGACCTGGTGGTTATAATGACCTGGTGGTTATAATGACCTGGTGGTTATAATGACCTGGTGGTTATAATGACCTGGTGGTTATAATGACCTGGTGGTTATAATGACCTGGTGGTTATAATGACCTGGTGGTAATAATGACCTGGTGGTAATAAGACCTGGTGGTTATAATGACCTGGTGGTTATAATGACCTGGTGGTAATAATGACCTGGTGGTTATAATGACCTGGTGGTTATAATGACCTGGTGGTAATAATGTCCTGGTGGTTATAATGACCTGGTGGTTATAATGACCTGGTGGGTGTGGTTTTAATGACCTGGTGGTTATAATGACCTGGTGGTATAATGACCTGGTGGTATAATGACCTGGTGGGTGTGGTTATAATGACCTGGTGGTTATAATGACCTGGTGGTAATATTGACCTGTTGGTAATAATGACCTGGTGGTAATAATGACCTGGTGGTTATAATGACCTGGTGGTTATAATGACCAGGTGGTAATAATGACCTGGTGGTTATAATGACCTGGTGGTTATAATGACCTGGGGGTTATAATGACCTGGTGGTAATAATGACCTGGTGGTTATAATGACCTGGTGGTTATAATGACCTGGTGGTAATACTGACCTGGTGGTTATAATGACCTGGTGGTTATAATGACCTGGTGGTTATATGACCTGGTGGTAATAATGACCTGGTGGTTATAATGAACTGGTGGTTATA
>NW_024060350.1:0-12500 GCF_016432855.1 Salvelinus namaycush
TTTTCATAAACAAGCTCTAAATCATGTTGAAATACAGAAATAAACACTTTTTCAAAACCAGCTCCAAATCATGTTGAAATACAGAAATAATCACTTTTCCATAAACAAGCTCTAAATCACGTTTGATGCACTCTGTAAGTGACATTTTTGCAGTA
Organism: Salvelinus namaycush; assembly: GCF_016432855.1. Lineage (NCBI taxonomy): Eukaryota > Metazoa > Chordata > Actinopteri > Salmoniformes > Salmonidae > Salvelinus > Salvelinus namaycush. The sequence goes on from NW_024060350.1 coordinate 156, forward strand.
CTGTTAGAACTCGATGACAGGAACACTGTGGACAGTTTTCAGCAAGCTGCAACCTTGAATTACAGAAATAAACACTTTTCCAAAAACAAGCTCTAAATCATGTTGAAAAACTGAAAAAACACTTTTTCATAAACAAGCTCTAAATCATGTTGAAAAACAGAAATAAACACTTTTTCAAAAACCAGCTCCAAATCATGTTGAAATACAGAAATAATCACTTTTCCATAAACAAGCTCTAAATCATGTTTGATGCACTCTGTAAGTGACATTTTTGCAGTACTGTTAGAACTCGATGACAGGAACACTGTGGACAGTTTTCAGCAAGCTGCAACCTTGAATTACAGAAATAAACACTTTTCCAAAAACAAGCTCTAAATCATGTTGAAAAACTGAAAAAAACACTTTTTCATAAACAAGCTCTAAATCATGTTGAAAAGGGTTAGGGTTAGGGTTAGGGTTAGGGTTAGGGTTAGGGTTAGGGTTAGGGTTTAGGGTTAGGGGTTTAGGGTTAGGGTTAGGGTTAGGGTTAGGGTTAGGGTTAGGGTTAGGGTTAGGGTTAGGGTTAGGGTTAGGGTTGGGGCGTTTGGCACTTGGTGAAGGGGCGTTTGACACTTGTGTAAGTGGCATTGTGGTATGTGGAAGTGGCATTGTGGTATGTGGAAGTGGCATTGTGGTATGTGGAAGTGGTATTGTGGCATGTGGCATCTGAGCCTGTGGGCTCCAAGGGCAGTGCTCTATGAATTGAATCCCATTCAAGGTGCCTATTTTCCGGCATAACAATTCATGTCTATAGCCCTAAGCAGGGCATAGCTATGACACAGCCCCGCCCTTGCCCCGCCCGTGCCCCGCTCGCGCCGCACCTGTATCCACATCTGGTGATAATTAGGCCATTGATTAGGCGACGGTTGGAAGCTAACAAACATACACACAGGAAGGCAGGAGAGAGAAGCTAGCTATGGACAGCAAACAAAAACGACATGACTTTGGACTTTGTACCAAGACGCATATTTCGCGGATAGACAAACATTTTAAGACTGTCCATGGACTTACACACGCATCTATGGAATGGAATCATGCCGTGCAATGTAGCCCGATTTCGGCTGAGACACAGCAGGCCTACCCAGGGGATTGTATGGAGCCTAACAACGGCGTTGGAAGTGAGTTGTCCGCAGAACAGCAGCTGAGTGGCGAGAGTGAGCAGTCAGCGGTGCAGTCAACCAGTCAGGCGACGGTGCAGTCAACCGGTGAACAGTGCTCGGAACCGGGGGAGCAATGCAGCGTCATGTCGCCTTCCACCGATAGCGAAAGTGATGGAGTCGGCGGTGGTGTGCCGTCCACAACTGAAGGTTTGAGTGATGTCATTTTGAATGAATATGCTACCTATATTAAGGGTATTAACCCTTCAGTTAAAAGAATAGACAATAGTCACACCAGTCTGTCACGAGTACGGGAATTCCTCCGCATTATGTCCGAGGACAAATCCGATGAAGGTCTGTGTTTTCTGGACAACTACATGCGTGTGTATGAGTGGTACCGGACATGTGAAGGCCGTAGTTTGGCACCATCCACATTAAAACTATACCGATCAGATGTTAGAAGTTTCCTGAAATATCTTATTCAGTTCCGGCCGAATGGTCTGCAAGCTAAAGCCAGTGTAATTCGCAAATTGTTACTCTGCTTGGCAAAGATAGACAGGGATTCTAGGCAGAGCCTGGCAACGCACATGGCACAATTTCGCAGACGCTGCAGGGACGAGGTGCTCAGCGCTGCGGAGTTAAAACGATTTTTGGAGCTAAGCAATGCATCTATTCCTTCTGTTCTCAGCAGGCTGGAAGTCCGAGCCACCTCATCTGACAGACGCAGGTTTGCGGCTCTCATGTCTAGCCGGTTGGCGACTGTTAATGGCACTCGACGATCCCCAGTCACCATGTTCGGTGAGAGTGATTTCAATGAAATAACCAATGAAAGTGGGGTTTATCAAATGACTGTAGCAAGCCACAAAACTAACTACAGCTTCGGGGAGTGCAGAATTGTTATATCTGATGAGGAATACACTTGGCTTCAACGATTCCATCGGATCAGGCCTCATCTGAGTGGAATGACCCCAGATACAACACTCTTCTTTTTCACATGCTCTGGTAAACCATACGGTAATCTCTGTGATTGTGTGGGTAAGATTTTTGCAGAGTTTGGCATTGGAAGGAAAGTGACATTTGGTACAATTCGAAGAAGCATTGCCACATTAAACTTTAATCTTGGGTCGCTTACAGACCGTGGAACTGTGGCTGACCACATGTGTCACTCCCTGGAGACGCAGGCACGCTACTACCGTTCCCATAATTTGCCTCATAATGCAAGCCAGGCTCGGAGACTAATTGAGGGACAAATCAATCCATGAAGAACTCTAAATAAATACAATATTTTTTGCAATTAATCCTTGTCTTTGTGTGTCATTTTCATTCGATTTCAATAGGAGCACCTAGTAACCCAAAAATAATACCAGGTGCACTCATTCGATTAGAATGGGAGCACCTGGTAACCCAAAAATAATACCAGGTGCACGGAGGGGAGGATGAGTACAGACATTTTATATAAAAGCTCCATAAATCCCTTAGGCCGGTGCCTACTGACTTGGGCCCCTACTATGGTGCTCCCATATCGGGCATGGGTGTGGGCAGGCCCTTAAAAGTCGTTTTCATTCGATTTCAATAGCAGCACCTGGTAACCCAAACTAACATAAGGTGGTGTCAGTAGTGCGGGTGACTACATACATTTTTGAAAAGCTCCATAAATCCCTTAGGCCGGTGCCCACTGACTTGTGCCCATAGTATGGTGCTCCCATAGCGGGCATGGGTGTCTGCAGGTCATTTAAATTCATTTTCATTCGATTAGAATAGGAGCACCTGGTAACCCAAAAATAATACCAGGTGCACGGAGGGGAGGATGAGTACAGACATTTTATATAAAAGCTCCATAAATCCCTTAGGCCGGTGCCCACTGACTTGTGCCCATAGTATGGTGCTCCCATAGCGGGCATGGGTGTCTGCAGGTCATTTAAATTCATTTTCATTCGATTAGAATAGGAGCACCTGGTAACCCAAAAATAATACCAGGTGCACGGAGGGGAGGATGAGTACAGACATTTTATATAAAAGCTCCATAAATCCCTTAGGCCGGTGCCCACTGACTTGTGCCCATAGTATGGTGCTCCCATAGCGGGCATGGGTGTCTGCAGGTCATTTAAATTCATTTTCATTCGATTAGAATAGGAGCACCTGGTAACCCAAAAGAGGGCACTTAGCCGTTTTTCCTGAGTAGTTCAACATAGAATATTTTCGGACCTTTTTTGAAAAGCTCCATAAATCCCTCAGGCCGGCCCCCACTGACTTGTGCCCATAGTATGGTGCTCCCATAGCGGGCATGGGTGTCTGCAGGCCATTTAAAATCATTTTCATTCGATTTCAATAGCAGCACCTGGTAACCCAAACTAACATAAGGTGGTGTCAGTAGTGAGGATCGATTTCAATAGCAGCACCTGGTAACCCAAAAAGAGGGCACTTAGTCGTTTTTCCTGAATAGTTCAACATAGAATATTTTCGGACTATTTTTGAAAAGCTCCATAAATCCTTTAGGCCGGTGCCTACTGACTTGGGCCCCTACTATGGTGCTCCCATATCGGGCATGGGTGTGGGCAGGCTATTAAAAGTCGTTTTCATTCGATTTCAATAGCAGCACCTGGTAACCCAAACTAACATAAGGTGGTGTCAGTAGTGCGGGTGACTACATACATTTTTGAAAAGCTCCATAAATCCCTTAGGCCGGTGCCTATTGACTTGGGCCCCTACTATGGTGCTCCCATATCGGGCATGGGTGTGGGCAGGCTATTAAAAGTCGTTTTCATTCGATTTCAATAGCGGCACCTGGTAACCCAAAAAGAGGGCACTCTGTCGTTTTTCCTGAATAGTTCAACATAGAATATTTTCGGACTTTTTTTGAAAAGCTCCATAAATCCCTTAGGCCGGTGCCTACTGACTTGGGCCCCTACTATGGTGCTCCCATATCGGGCATGGGTGTGGGCAGGCTATTAAAAGTCGTTTTCATTCGATTTCAATAGCGGCACCTGGTAACCCAAAAAGAGGGCACTCTGTCGTTTTTCCTGAATAGTTCAACATAGAATATTTTCGGACTATTTTTGAAAAGCTCCATAAATCCTTTAGGCCGGTGCCTACTGACTTGGGCCCCTACTATGGTGCTCCCATATCGGGCATGGGTGTGGGCAGGCCCTTAAAAGCCGTTTTCATTCGATTTCAATAGCAGCACCTGGTAACCCAAAAAGAGGGCACTCTGTCGTTTTTCCTGAATAGTTCAACATAGAATGTTTTCGGACTATTTTTGAAAAGCTCCATAAATCCTTTAGGCCGGTGCCTACTGACTTGGGCCCCTACTATGGTGCTCCCATATCGGGCATGGGTGTGGGCAGGCTATTAAAAGTCGTTTTCATTCGATTTCAATAGCGGCACCTGGTAACCCAAAAAGAGGGCACTCTGTCGTTTTTCCTGAATAGTTCAACATAGAATATTTTCGGACTATTTTTGAAAAGCTCCATAAATCCTTTAGGCCGGTGCCTACTGACTTGGGCCCCTACTATGGTGCTCCCATATCGGGCATGGGTGTGGGCAGGCCCTTAAAAGCCGTTTTCATTCGATTTCAATAGCAGCACCTGGTAACCCAAAAAGAGGGCACTCTGTCGTTTTTCCTGAATAGTTCAACATAGAATATTTTCGGACTTTTTTTGAAAAGCTCCATAAATCCCTTAGGCCGGTGCCTACTGACTTGGGCCCCTACTATGGTGCTCCCATATCGGGCATGGGTGTGGGCAGGCTATTAAAAGTCGTTTTCATTCGATTTCAATAGCGGCACCTGGTAACCCAAAAAGAGGGCACTCTGTCGTTTTTCCTGAATAGTTCAACATAGAATATTTTCGGACTTTTTTGAAAAGCTCCATAAATCCCTTAGGCCGGTGCCTACTGACTTGGGCCCCTACTATGGTGCTCCCATATCGGGCATGGGTGTGGGCAGGCCCTTAAAAGTCGTTTTCATTCGATTTCAATAGCAGCACCTGGTAACCCAAACTAACATAAGGTGGTGTCAGTAGTGCGGGTGACTACATACATTTTTGAAAAGCTCCATAAATCCCTTAGGCCGGTGCCCACTGACTTGTGCCCATAGTATGGTGCTCCCATAGCGGGCATGGGTGTCTGCAGGTCATTTAAATTCATTTTCATTCGATTAGAATAGGAGCACCTGGTAACCCAAAAATAATACCAGGTGCACGGAGGGGAGGATGAGTACAGACATTTTATATAAAAGCTCCATAAATCCCTTAGGCCGGTGCCCACTGACTTGTGCCCATAGTATGGTGCTCCCATAGCGGGCATGGGTGTCTGCAGGTCATTTAAATTCATTTTCATTCGATTAGAATAGGAGCACCTGGTAACCCAAAAATAATACCAGGTGCACGGAGGGGAGGATGAGTACAGACATTTTATATAAAAGCTCCATAAATCCCTTAGGCCGGTGCCCACTGACTTGTGCCCATAGTATGGTGCTCCCATAGCGGGCATGGGTGTCTGCAGGTCATTTAAATTCATTTTCATTCGATTAGAATAGGAGCACCTGGTAACCCAAAAGAGGGCACTTAGCCGTTTTTCCTGAGTAGTTCAACATAGAATATTTTCGGACCTTTTTTGAAAAGCTCCATAAATCCCTCAGGCCGGCCCCCACTGACTTGTGCCCATAGTATGGTGCTCCCATAGCGGGCATGGGTGTCTGCAGGCCATTTAAAATCATTTTCATTCGATTTCAATAGCAGCACCTGGTAACCCAAACTAACATAAGGTGGTGTCAGTAGTGAGGATCGATTTCAATAGCAGCACCTGGTAACCCAAAAAGAGGGCACTTAGTCGTTTTTCCTGAATAGTTCAACATAGAATATTTTCGGACTATTTTTGAAAAGCTCCATAAATCCTTTAGGCCGGTGCCTACTGACTTGGGCCCCTACTATGGTGCTCCCATATCGGGCATGGGTGTGGGCAGGCTATTAAAAGTCGTTTTCATTCGATTTCAATAGCAGCACCTGGTAACCCAAACTAACATAAGGTGGTGTCAGTAGTGCGGGTGACTACATACATTTTTGAAAAGCTCCATAAATCCCTTAGGCCGGTGCCTACTGACTTGGGCCCCTACTATGGTGCTCCCATATCGGGCATGGGTGTGGGCAGGCTATTAAAAGTCGTTTTCATTCGATTTCAATAGCGGCACCTGGTAACCCAAAAAGAGGGCACTCTGTCGTTTTTCCTGAATAGTTCAACATAGAATATTTTCGGACTTTTTTTGAAAAGCTCCATAAATCCCTTAGGCCGGTGCCTACTGACTTGGGCCCCTACTATGGTGCTCCCATATCGGGCATGGGTGTGGGCAGGCTATTAAAAGTCGTTTTCATTCGATTTCAATAGCGGCACCTGGTAACCCAAAAAGAGGGCACTCTGTCGTTTTTCCTGAATAGTTCAACATAGAATATTTTCGGACTATTTTTGAAAAGCTCCATAAATCCTTTAGGCCGGTGCCTACTGACTTGGGCCCCTACTATGGTGCTCCCATATCGGGCATGGGTGTGGGCAGGCCCTTAAAAGCCGTTTTCATTCGATTTCAATAGCAGCACCTGGTAACCCAAAAAGAGGGCACTCTGTCGTTTTTCCTGAATAGTTCAACATAGAATGTTTTCGGACTATTTTTGAAAAGCTCCATAAATCCTTTAGGCCGGTGCCTACTGACTTGGGCCCCTACTATGGTGCTCCCATATCGGGCATGGGTGTGGGCAGGCTATTAAAAGTCGTTTTCATTCGATTTCAATAGCGGCACCTGGTAACCCAAAAAGAGGGCACTCTGTCGTTTTTCCTGAATAGTTCAACATAGAATATTTTCGGACTATTTTTGAAAAGCTCCATAAATCCTTTAGGCCGGTGCCTACTGACTTGGGCCCCTACTATGGTGCTCCCATATCGGGCATGGGTGTGGGCAGGCCCTTAAAAGCCGTTTTCATTCGATTTCAATAGCAGCACCTGGTAACCCAAAAAGAGGGCACTCTGTCGTTTTTCCTGAATAGTTCAACATAGAATATTTTCGGACTTTTTTTGAAAAGCTCCATAAATCCCTTAGGCCGGTGCCTACTGACTTGGGCCCCTACTATGGTGCTCCCATATCGGGCATGGGTGTGGGCAGGCTATTAAAAGTCGTTTTCATTCGATTTCAATAGCGGCACCTGGTAACCCAAAAAGAGGGCACTCTGTCGTTTTTCCTGAATAGTTCAACATAGAATATTTTCGGACTTTTTTTGAAAAGCTCCATAAATCCCTTAGGCCGGTGCCTACTGACTTGGGCCCCTACTATGGTGCTCCCATATCGGGCATGGGTGTGGGCAGGCCCTTAAAAGTCGTTTTCATTCGATTTCAATAGCAGCACCTGGTAACCCAAACTAACATAAGGTGGTGTCAGTAGTGCGGGTGACTACATACATTTTTGAAAAGCTCCATAAATCCCTTAGGCCGGTGCCCACTGACTTGTGCCCATAGTATGGTGCTCCCATAGCGGGCATGGGTGTCTGCAGGTCATTTAAATTCATTTTCATTCGATTAGAATAGGAGCACCTGGTAACCCAAAAATAATACCAGGTGCACGGAGGGGAGGATGAGTACAGACATTTTATATAAAAGCTCCATAAATCCCTTAGGCCGGTGCCCACTGACTTGTGCCCATAGTATGGTGCTCCCATAGCGGGCATGGGTGTCTGCAGGTCATTTAAATTCATTTTCATTCGATTAGAATAGGAGCACCTGGTAACCCAAAAATAATACCAGGTGCACGGAGGGGAGGATGAGTACAGACATTTTATATAAAAGCTCCATAAATCCCTTAGGCCGGTGCCCACTGACTTGTGCCCATAGTATGGTGCTCCCATAGCGGGCATGGGTGTCTGCAGGTCATTTAAATTCATTTTCATTCGATTAGAATAGGAGCACCTGGTAACCCAAAAATAATACCAGGTGCACGGAGGGGAGGATGAGTACAGACATTTTATATAAAAGCTCCATAAATCCCTTAGGCCGGTGCCCACTGACTTGTGCCCATAGTATGGTGCTCCCATAGCGGGCATGGGTGTCTGCAGGTCATTTAAATTCATTTTCATTCGATTAGAATAGGAGCACCTGGTAACCCAAAAGAGGGCACTTAGCCGTTTTTCCTGAGTAGTTCAACATAGAATATTTTCGGACCTTTTTTGAAAAGCTCCATAAATCCCTCAGGCCGGCCCCCACTGACTTGTGCCCATAGTATGGTGCTCCCATAGCGGGCATGGGTGTCTGCAGGCCATTTAAAATCATTTTCATTCGATTTCAATAGCAGCACCTGGTAACCCAAACTAACATAAGGTGGTGTCAGTAGTGAGGATCGATTTCAATAGCAGCACCTGGTAACCCAAAAAGAGGGCACATAGCCGTTTTTCCTGAATAGTTCAACATAGAATATTTTCGGACTAATTTTGAAAAGCTCCATAAATCCCTTAGGCCGGTGCCTACTGACTTGGACCCCTACTATGGTGCTCCCATATCGGGCATGGGCGTGGGCAGGCCCTTAAAAGTCGTTTTCATTCGATTTCAATAGGGGCACCTGGTAACCCAAAAAGAGGGCACTCTGTCGTTTTTCCTGAATAATTCAACATAGAATATTTTCGGACTTTTTTGAAAAGCTCCATAAATCCCTTAGGCCGGTGCCTACTGACTTGGACCCCTACTATGGTGCTCCCATATCGGGCATGGGCGTGGGCAGGCCCTTAAAAGTCGTTTTCATTCGATTTCAATAGCGGCACCTGGTAACCCAAAAAGAGGGCACTCTGTCGTTTTTCCTGAATAGTTCAACATAGAATATTTTCGGACTTTTTTTGAAAAGCTCCATAAATCCCTTAGGCCGGTGCCTACTGACTTGGACCCCTACTATGGTGCTCCCATATCGGGCATGGGCGTGGGCAGGCCCTTAAAAGTCGTTTTCATTCGATTTCAATAGCGGCACCTGGTAACCCAAAAAGAGGGCACTCTGTCGTTTTTCCTGAATAATTCAACATAGAATATTTTCGGACTTTTTTTGAAAAGCTCCATAAATCCCTTAGGCCGGTGCCTACTGACTTGGACCCCTACTATGGTGCTCCCATATCGGGCATGGGCGTGGGCAGGCCCTTAAAAGTCGTTTTCATTCGATTTCAATAGGGGCACCTGGTAACCCAAAAAGAGGGCACTCTGTCGTTTTTCCTGAATAATTCAACATAGAATATTTTCGGACTTTTTTTGAAAAGCTCCATAAATCCCTTAGGCCGGTGCCTACTGACTTGGACCCCTACTATGGTGCTCCCATATCGGGCATGGGCGTGGGCAGGCCCTTAAAAGTCATTTTCATTCGATTTCAATAGCGGCACCTGGTAACCCAAAAAGAGGGCACTCTGTCGTTTTTCCTGAATAGTTCAACATAGAATATTTTCGGACTTTTTTTGAAAAGCTCCATAAATCCCTTAGGCCGGTGCCTACTGACTTGGACCCCTACTATGGTGCTCCCATATCGGGCATGGGCGTGGGCAGGCCCTTAAAAGTCGTTTTCATTCGATTTCAATAGCGGCACCTGGTAACCCAAAAAGAGGGCACTCTGTCGTTTTTCCTGAATAGTTCAACATAGAATATTTTCGGACTTTTTTTGAAAAGCTCCATAAATCCCTTAGGCCGGTGCCTACTGACTTGGACCCCTACTATGGTGCTCCCATATCGGGCATGGGCGTGGGCAGGCCCTTAAAAGTCGTTTTCATTCGATTTCAATAGGGGCACCTGGTAACCCAAAAAGAGGGCACTCTGTCGTTTTTCCTGAATAAGTTCAACATAGAATATTTTCGGACTTTTTTTGAAAAGCTCCATAAATCCCTTAGGCCGGTGCCTACTGACTTGGACCCCTACTATGGTGCTCCCATATCGGGCATGGGCGTGGGCAGGCCCTTAAAAGTCATTTTCATTCGATTTCAATAGCGGCACCTGGTAACCCAAAAAGAGGGCACTCTGTCGTTTTTCCTGAATAGTTCAACATAGAATATTTTCGGACTTTTTTTGAAAAGCTCCATAAATCCCTTAGGCCGGTGGCCACTGACTTGTGCCCGTAGTATGGTGCTCCCATATCGGGCATGGGTGTGGGCAGGCCCTTAAAAGTCATTTTCATTCGATTTCTGTAGCAGCACCTGGTAACCCAAACTAACATAAGGTGGTGTCAGTAGTGAGGATGCGGACAGACCTTTTATATAAAAGCTCCATAAATCCCTTAGGCCGGTGCCTACTGACTTGTGCCCGTAGTATGGTGCTCCCATAGCGGGCATGGGTGTCTGCAGGTCATTTAAATTCGTTTTCATTCGATTTAAATAGGGGCACCTGGTAACCCAAAAAGTGGGCACTCTGTCGTTTTTCCTGAGTAGTTCAACATAGAAAGTATTCAGACCTTATTTTTGAAAAGCTCCATAAATCCCTTAGGCCGGTGCCCACTGACTTGTGCCCATAGTATGGTGCTCCCATAGCGGGCATGGGTGTCTGCAGGTCATTTAAATTCATTTTCATTCGATTAGAATAGGAGCACCTGGTAACCCAAAAATAATACCAGGTGCACGGAGGGGAGGATGAGTACAGACATTTTATATAAAAGCTCCATAAATCCCTTAGGCCGGTGCCCACTGACTTGTGCCCATAGTATGGTGCTCCCATAGCGGGCATGGGTGTCTGCAGGTCATTTAAATTCATTTTCATTCGATTAGAATAGGAGCACCTGGTAACCCAAAAGAGGGCACTTAGCCGTTTTTCCTGAGTAGTTCAACATAGAATATTTTCGGACCTTTTTTGAAAAGCTCCATAAATCCCTCAGGCCGGCCCCCACTGACTTGTGCCCATAGTATGGTGCTCCCATAGCGGGCATGGGTGTCTGCAGGCCATTTAAAATCATTTTCATTCGATTTCAATAGCAGCACCTGGTAACCCAAAAATAATACCAGGTGCACTCATTCGATTTCAATAGGAGCACCTGGTAACCCAAAAATAATACCAGGTGCACAGAAGGGAGGATGAGTACAGACATTTTTTAAAAGCTTCATAAATCACTCAGGCCGGCCCCAACTGACTTGGGTCCGTAGTATGGTTGTTCCATATAGGGTATTGAGGTATGTAGCCTATCTAAAATCATTTAAAACCATTATAAAAATATGCACCTGGTAACCCAAAAATAATACCAGGTGCACGGCAGTGGCACTCTGTCACTTTTTCGACCAATTCCCGAAATCTTGAAATAATGATAAAACATAATTCCCGATGGGCTAGATGCCCCAAATTTTGGCTCATACCCTCTCTCGTGATGGTCAACAGTTATCCACTGTAAAAAAAATTTCGGAACCATAGGAATCTATTGTACAGGCAAGTGATTTTTTTCCCCAAAACATTAAAACACGATTTTCTATTAAAATGTTTTATAGAAAAACGGTTATAATTAGATGAAAATGTTCGTCTATTTGTACCCTTTCGTGCAAAAAAAACCTCAACCAGATTGGAGTTGTATTTTTTGTGTTATTAACGTTTTAACGGTTTTAGTGTCCACAAACTTTTGGCAAAAAATCGGAGCACATTGAAATCTATCGATTGACACGCCTTTTTTCGATAATTCGGCCTGTCCGGCGATGACACACTCCCTGGTGGGTGGACCAGACAGGTACCGGCGCGATTTGAGAAACCTGACTTTTGACAACAGGACTTCCATGTCCTAGAGAATCGGCGGTGGTGGCAAACTGCTCAGTCCGATTAGGAAACGTGAAACGGACACGTTTGAGGGATGTGAGACCCTCGGAACCATGGTCCCTTGGACCTTTTACCTCCGGCGACCGATTTAGGGTGATTCCCAACCCTTCGGTGCCCGATTTAGGGTGTTATTCCAGCCCTTCGGCGCCCGATTTAGGGTGTTATTCCAACCCTTCGGCGCCCGATTTAGGGTGTTATTCCAGCCCTTCGGCGTCCCGATTTAGGGTGTTATTCCAACCCTTCGGCGCCCGATTTGTCCTAACTTTTGTTCCAAATGTCCCAGCTTGGTGGTGGGCGGATTTGGTTCACGTTGGGTCTCCATGGTTCTCCTCTGTTGTCCAGGTAGTTCATGTTCTTCAGACCGATTTGCATTCGATATCCACCTGGGAGGGCACCTGGCGGCCGGCATACGTGCTGGTGTTCAGCCGGT
>NW_024060350.1:22500-25404 GCF_016432855.1 Salvelinus namaycush
AAGGCCTATAGCCCTGGAGGTCCCTATCTCCAGGGGGTAAGCTGTACTCTCACGTCCGTAGACATGTATGTTGACCCGGGTAGTGAGTGAAGGCCTATAGCCCTGGAGGTCCGTATCTCCAGGGGGTAAGCTGTACTCTCACGTCCGTAGACATGTATGTTGACCCGGATAGTGAGTGAAGGCCTATAGCCCTGGAGGTCCGTATCTCCAGGGGGTAAGCTGTACTCTCACGTCCGTAGACATGTATGTTGACCCGGGTAGTGAGTGAAGGCCTATAGCCCTGGAGGTCCGTATCTCCAGGGGGTAAGCTGTACTCTCACGTCCGTAGACATGCATGTTCCCCGGATAGTGAGTGAAGGCCTATAGCCCTGGAGGTCCGTATCTCCAGGGGGTAAGCTGTACTCTCACGTCCGTAGACATGTATGTTGACCCGGGTAGTGAGTGAAGGCCTATAGCCCTGGAGGTCCGTATCTCCAGGGGGTAAGCTGTACTCTCACGTCCGTAGACATGCATGTTCCCCGGGTAGTGAGTGAAGGCCTATAGCCCTGGAGGTCCGTATCTCCAGGGGGTAAGCTGTACTCTCACGTCCGTAGACATGCATGTTCCCCGGATAGTGAGTGAAGGCCTATAGCCCTGGAGGTCCGTATCTCCAGGGGGTAAGCTGTACTCTCACGTCCGGAGACATGCATGTTTCCCGGATAGTGAGTGAAGGCCTATAGCCCTGGAGGTCCGTATCTCCAGGGGGTAAGCTGTACTCTCACGTCCGGAGACATGCATGTTGACCCGGGTAGTGAGTGAAGGCCTATAGCCCTGGAGGTCCGTAGTTCCACTGTCCTTAAGGGGGGCAGAGCAGTCAGCCTCTTTGGAGGTTGGCTGCTCTGTCCCCCTTTTTTTTGGCCCATTTTCCCATCACCATTTCCCCATCAATCTTCAGCAAAGCCCTGCCATTGATGTACATTGTGTTCCCAGGCCCCAATGCCTAAAATCAGCTTACCCTATCCAATGATGCCATCTTGTGGACAAATCCAGATGGTGCGGGAATTTTAAAAATTGTATCCCAGTTAAAGTGCCTCTAGCCCGGCATAGTATTTAATGTGTATACCCCTGAAATCCTATGCAATTACCATTCTATGGCACTTATGGAAGTGCCAAGTGCCAAATGCCAAGTGCCAAGTGCCAAGTGCCACAGGGCTCCAGGGGGGCAGTGCACACATAATGTTACCCCAGTCAGAGTGCCTCTTGCCCGGCATAGTATTTAATGTGTGTAGCCCTGAAATCCTATGCAATTACCCACAAAATTGTATCCCAGTCAAAGTGCCTCTAGCCCGGCATAGTATTTAATGTGTATACCCCTGAAATCCTATGCAATTACCATAATAATTTTATCCCAGTCAAAGTGCCTCTTGCCCGGCATAGTATTTAATGTGTGTAGCCCTGAAATCCTATGCAATTACCCACAAAATTGTATCCCAGTCAAAGTGCCTCTTGCCCGGCATAGTATTTAATGTGTATACCCCTGAAATCCTATGCAATTACCATAATAATTTTATCCCAGTCAAAGTGCCTCTTGCCCGGCATAGTATTTAATGTGTATACCCCTGAATCCTATGCAATTACCATAATAATTTTATCCCAGTCAAAGTGCCTCTAGCCCGGCATAGTATTTAATGTGTATACCCCTGAAATCCTATGCAATTACCATAATAATTTTATCCCAGTCAAAGTGCCTCTTGCCCGGCATAGTATTTAATGTGTATACCCCTGAATCCTATGCAATTACCATAATAATTTTATCCCAGTCAAAGTGCCTCTAGCCCGGCATAGTATTTAATGTGTATACCCCTGAAATCCTATGCAATTACCATAATAATTTTATCCCAGTCAAAGTGCCTCTTGCCCGGCATAGTATTTAATGTGTATACCCCTGAAATCCTATGCAATTACCATCATAATTTTATCCCAGCTTACCTTTCCAATGTCGCCATACATGTGGACAAATCCAGATGGTGCGGGAATTTTAAAATTGTATCCCAGGTCAAAGTGCCTCTTGCCCGGCATAGTATTTAAATGTGTATAGCCCTGAAATCCTATGCAATTACCACTCTATGGCACTTATGGAAGTGCCAAGTGCCAAATGCCAAGTGCCAAATGCCAAGTGCCAAGTGCCAAGTGCCACAGGGCAGTGCACACCTAATGTTACCCCAGTCAGAGTGCCTCTTGCCCGGCATAGTATTTAATGTGTATACCCCTGAAATCCTATGCAATTACCACTCTATGGCACTTATGAAAGGTTTAAAGTGCCAAATGCCAAGTGCCAAATGCCAAGTGCCAAGTGCCACAGGGCTCCAGGGGGGCAGTGCACACATAATGTTACCCCGGTCAGAGTGCCTCTTGCCCGGCATAGTATTTAATGTGTGTAGCCCTTATCCTATTAAAATGACCCAGTCAGGGGTCTGGCACTATGGCACTTATGAAAGGTTTAAAGTGCCAAGTGCCAAGTGCCAAGTGCCACAGGGCTCCAGGGGGGCAGTGCACACCTAATGTTACCCCGGTCAGAGTGCCTCTTGCCCGGCATAGTATTTAATGTGTGTAGCCCTTTATTCTTTAAAAATGACCCAGTCAGGGGTCTGGCACCTATGGCACTTATGAAAGGTTTAAAGTGCCAAGTGCCAAGTGCCAAGTGCCACAGGGCTCCAGGGGGCAGTGCACACCTAATGTTACCCCGGTCAGAGTGCCTCTTGCCCGGCATAGTATTTAATGTGTGTAGCCCTTTATTCTTTAAAAAATGACCCAGTCAGGGGTCTGGCACCTATGGCACTTATGAAAGGTTTAAAGTGCCAAGTGCCAAGTGCCAAGTGCCACAGGGCTCCAGGGGGGCAGTGCACACCTAATGTTACCCCGGTT
>NW_024060351.1:0-25402 GCF_016432855.1 Salvelinus namaycush
CTAGTAATATATGGAGGGGTCTAATAACATCTAGTAATATATGGAGGGTTCAATAATACTCTAGTAATATATGGAGGTCCAATAATACATCTAGTAATATATGGAGGGTCATATACCATCTAGTAATATATTGGAGGGTCTATAACATCTAGTATATATGGAGGGGCTCAATTAACATCTAGTAATATATGGAGGGTCAATAAATCTAGTAATATATGGAGGGTCCATAACATCTAGTAATATATGGAGGGTCAATAACATCTAGTAATATATGGAGGGTCAATTACATCTAGTAATATGGAGGGTCTATAACATCTAGTAATATATGGAGGGTCTATAACATCTAGTAATATATGGAGGGTCAATAACATCTAGTAATATATGGAGGGTCTATAACATCTAGTAATATATGGAGGGTCTATAAACATCTAGTAATATATGGAGGGTATATAACATCTAGTAATATATGGAGGGTCTATAACATCTAGTAATATATGGAGGGTCAATAACATCTAGTAATATATGGAGGGTCCATAACATCTAGTAATATATGAGGGTCTATAACATCTAGTAATATATGGAGGGTCATAACATCTAGTATATATGGAGGGTCATAACATCTAGTAATATATGGAGGTCATTACATCTAGTAATATATGGAGGGTCTATAACATCTAGTAATATATGGAGGTCTAACATCTAGTAATATATGGAGGGTCTATAACATCTAGTATATATGGAGGGTCTATAACATCTAGTAATTATGGAGGGTCAATAACATCTAGTAATATATGGAGGGTCTATAACATCTAGTAATATAGGAGGGGTCTATAACATCTAGTAATATATGGAGGGTATATAACATCTAGTAATATATGGAGGGTCTATAACATCTAGTAATATATGGAGGGTCAATAACATCTAGTAATATATGGAGGGTCAATAACATCTAGTAATATATGGAGGGTCTATAACATCTAGTAATATATGGAGGGTCAATAACATCTAGTAATATATGGAGGGTCAATTACATCTAGTAATATATGGAGGGTCTATAACATCTAGTAATATATGGAGGGTCTATAACATCTAGTAATATATGGAGGGTCTGTAACATCTAGTAATATATGGAGGGTCTATAACATCTAGTAATATATGGAGGTTCAATAACATCTAGTAATATATGGAGGGTCAATAACATCTAGTAATATATGGAGGGTCTATGCCATCTAGTAATCTATGGAGGGTCTATAACATCTAGTAAAATATGGAGGGTCTATAACATCTAGTAATCTATGGAGGGTCTATATCATCTAGTAATATATGGAGGGTCAATAACATCTAGTAAAATATGGAGGGTCTATAACAACTAGTAACATATGGAGGGTCAATAACATCTTGTAATATATGGAGGGTTTATAACATCTAGTAATATATGGAGGGTTTATAACATCTAGTAATATATGGAGGGTCTATAACATCTAGTAATATATGGAGGGTCAATAACATCTAGTAATATATGGAGGGTCAATAACATCTAGTAATATATGGAGGGTTTATAACATCTAGTAATATATGGAGGGTCAATAACATCTAGTAATATATGGAGGGTATGTAACATCTAGTAATATATGGAGGGTCTATAACATCTAGTAATATATGGAGGGTCTATAACATCTAGTAATATATGGAGGGTCAATAACATCTAGTAATATATGGAGGGTCAATAACATCTAGTAATATATGGAGGGTCTATAACATCTAGTAATATATGGAGGGTCAATATTATCTAGTAATATATGGAGGGTCAATAACATCTAGTAATATATGGAGGGTCCATAACATCTAGTAATATATGGAGGGTCTATAACATCTAGTAATATATGGAGGGTCAATAACATCTAGTAATATATGGAGGGTCAATTACATCTAGTAATATATGGAGGGTCAATTACATCTAGTAATATATGGAGGGTCTATAACATCTAGTAATATATGGAGGGTCTGTAACATCTAGTAATATATGGAGGGTCTATAACATCTAGTAATATATGGAGGGTCTATAACATCTAGTAATATATGGAGGGTCAATAACATCTAGTAATATATGGAGGGTCTATAACATCTAGTAATATATGGAGGGTATATAACATCTAGTAATATATGGAGGGTCTGTAACATCTAGTAATCTATGGAGGGTCAATAACATCTAGTAATATATGGAGGGTCTATAACATCTAGTAATATACGGAGGGTCAATAATATCTAGTAATATATGGAGGGTCAATAACATCTAGTAATATATGGAGGGTCAATAACATCTAGTAATATATGGAGGGTCTATAACATCTAGTAATATATGGAGGGTCAATAACATCTAGTAATATATGGAGGGTCAATAACATCTAGTAATATATGGAGGGTCCATAACATCTAGTAATATATGGAGGGTCTATAACATCTAGTAATATATGGAGGGTCAATAACATCTAGTAATATATGGAGGGTCAATTACATCTAGTAATATATGGAGGGTCTATAACATCTAGTAATATATGGAGGGTCTATAACATCTAGTAATATATGGAGGGTCAATAACATCTAGTAATATATGGAGGGTCTATAACATCTAGTAATATATGGAGGGTCTATAACATCTAGTAATATATGGAGGGTATATAACATCTAGTAATATATGGAGGGTCTATAACATCTAGTAATATATGGAGGGTCAATAACATCTAGTAATATATGGAGGGTCCATAACATCTAGTAATATATGGAGGGTCTATAACATCTAGTAATATATGGAGGGTCAATAACATCTAGTAATATATGGAGGGTCAATAACATCTAGTAATATATGGAGGGTCAATTACATCTAGTAATATATGGAGGGTCTATAACATCTAGTAATATATGGAGGGTCTGTAACATCTAGTAATATATGGAGGGTCTATAACATCTAGTAATATATGGAGGGTCTATAACATCTAGTAATATATGGAGGGTCAATAACATCTAGTAATATATTGAGGGTCTATAACATCTAGTAATATATGGAGGGTCTATAACATCTAGTAATATATGGAGGGTATATAACATCTAGTAATATATGGAGGGTCTATAACATCTAGTAATATATGGAGGGTCAATAACATCTAGTAATATATGGAGGGTCAATAACATCTAGTAATATATGGAGGGTCTATAACATCTAGTAATATATGGAGGGTCAATAACATCTAGTAATATATGGAGGGTCAATTACATCTAGTAATATATGGAGGGTCTATAACATCTAGTAATATATGGAGGGTCTATAACATCTAGTAATATATGGAGGGTCTGTAACATCTAGTAATATATGGAGGGTCTATAACATCTAGTAATATATGGAGGTTCAATAACATCTAGTAATATATGGAGGGTCAATAACATCTAGTAATATATGGAGGGTCTATGCCATCTAGTAATCTATGGAGGGTCTATAACATCTAGTAAAATATGGAGGGTCTATAACATCTAGTAATCTATGGAGGGTCTATATCATCTAGTAATATATGGAGGGTCAATAACATCTAGTAAAATATGGAGGGTCTATAACAACTAGTAACATATGGAGGGTCAATAACATCTTGTAATATATGGAGGGTTTATAACATCTAGTAATATATGGAGGGTTTATAACATCTAGTAATATATGGAGGGTCTATAACATCTAGTAATATATGGAGGGTCAATAACATCTAGTAATATATGGAGGGTCAATAACATCTAGTAATATATGGAGGGTTTATAACATCTAGTAATATATGGAGGGTCAATAACATCTAGTAATATATGGAGGGTATGTAACATCTAGTAATATATGGAGGGTCTATAACATCTAGTAATATATGGAGGGTCTATAACATCTAGTAATATATGGAGGGTCAATAACATCTAGTAATATATGGAGGGTCAATAACATCTAGTAATATATGGAGGGTCTATAACATCTAGTAATATATGGAGGGTCAATATTATCTAGTAATATATGGAGGGTCTATAACATCTAGTAATATATGCAGGGTCTATAACATCTAGTAATATATGGAGGGTCAATAACATCTAGTAATATATGGAGGGTCAATAACATCTAGTAATATATGGAGGGTCTATAACATCTAGTAATATATGGAGGGTCAATATTATCTAGTAATATATGGAGGGTCAATAACATCTAGTAATATATGGAGGGTCTATAACATCTAGTAATATATGGAGGGTCTCTAACATCTAGTAAAATAGTGAGGGTCAATAACATCTAGTAATATATGGAGGGTATGTAACATCTAGTAATATATGGAGGGTCAATAACATCTAGTAATATATGGAGGGTCAATAACATCTAGTAATATATGGAGGGTCAATAACATCTAGTAATATATGGAGGGTATGTAACATCTAGTAATATATGGAGGGTCTATGCCATCTAGTAATCTATGGAGGATCTATATCATCTAGTAATATATGGAGGGTCAATAACATCTAGTAATATATGGAGGGTTTATAACATCTAGTAATGTATGGAGGGTCAATAACATCTAGTAATATATGGAGGGTATGTAACATCTAGTAATATATGGAGGGTCAATAACATCTAGTAATATATGGAGGGTCTATAACAACTAGTAATATATGGAGGGTCAATAACATCTAGTAATATATGGAGGGTCTATAACATCTAGTAATATATGGAGGGTCTATAACATCTAGTAATCTATGGAGGGTCTATAACATCTAGTAAAATATGGAGGGTCTATATCATCTGGTAATATATGGAAGGTCAATAACATCTAGTAATAATAATTGCGGAAATCAAATTGATGAACTAACATTCTAATTATGTGTGCGTGCGCTTGTGCACACTATTGCTAAGGCGTATTTCATTTCATATGGATTCCTATTAAAAGGAATATTCCATTTAAAAAGGAACATTTCTATTTTCAAAGTTACTTGAAGAGTATAATTAGATAGCGAACACCACTATTACAATTTGAGTAAACACATATTGTAATGTCTCTTACCGAAAACCGCAACGAGGAGTATCACTACGGAAGGCCCCATTCCTGCAGACTTTGGGAAGCGTGATGAGCTGTTTCTATGGAGTGTTAATGTTCCTCAACATTAATACTTGATGTCAATCCAACCTTCTGTGTCCATACTGTGTCTCAATGATATCCAGCAAACATCAGAGGATGTTGGAATAATGAGTAGAATGGTTATTAAACTGAATTTTCGGCAACGCAAGGACTCATTTCATTACTTGTTTGTAAGATTTCGAAGAAGTGAACGACATACTCCGATCCATCTAAAGTTTATTAAGTGCGCCTTGTCTTCTATTCCACAACAAGCAATGTTCCGGCTACAGAAGTTGGCGACATGTTTTTTCTTTGTCTCTCTAAAACTAAATAGAACAACAAGTCTGCAACGGAATATAGACTTGTGTAGAGACGCTCATGTTCCTGCATCACCACCGAGAATCCCACTTCATTCTACCAGCGTTATTTCATTACGGTAATCTCTGCGTCCGAGTAGGAACTCCCGTGCGTCTTCGTGTGTGTAGAGAGGAGAGCGCTAGCAGAGAACGCCCTCCGGTCTCCATCCGATGAGTTTGTAGGGGCGTGCGGGTGGAGTGTAATCATGTGTATCTTAGAGCTTGCCACATGATTCTAATCAACACTTTGATTTTTGAAGAATAGGCTACAATTTATGCATATGGCTAACATACAAATGAATAGTGTCGTTTTCTTCCCACGTTTTTCACGATTTTTTATGTATGTAAAGTCAACACAAATGCATAATATATTATATAATATGTTATATGATTATATTATAATAATATTAAACACTTTTTGGAATTGATCAACAATTTCCATAATATCCAACATAATCTTTTTTTAACATATTTTTTTCATTGTGTATGCTATCGATAGATTCTTCCTGCTGTCTGTATTTCTGTCACGCCCTGGCCTTAGTTATCTTTGTTTTCTTTATTATTTTAGTTAGGTCAGGGTGTGACATGGGGAATGTATGTGTTTTTAGGATTGTCTAGGGGTTTTGTACGTTTAATGGGTCAGTGTCTTGTCTAGGTGTTTGTATGTCTATGGCTGCCTAGATTGGTTCTCAATTAGAGGCAGCTGTGGTTCATTGTCTCTGATTGAGAGCCATATTTAAGGCAGCCATAGGCATTTGGGTTTTGTGGGTAATTGTCTATGTAGAACGTTTGTAGCTTGTGTATTGCACTTACGTTTGTAGCTTCACGGTCGTTTGTTGTTTTGTTTATTTTTGTTAACAGTGTTCGTTTTGTGTTTCTCTCATCTCTAAATAAAGAGAATGTATTTTTCACACACTGCGCCTTGGTCCTCTCTCTCACCGCAAGACGATCGTGACAATTTCATACACCCTCTCCCTGGTGAGATTGTAAGGGTGTGGAATGGGAATCTCTTCTTATTCCACATGGGACTATTTACCCAATGGGAGTCTCTTCGTATTCCACATGGGAGTCTCTTCTTATTCCACATGGGAGTATTTACCCAATGGGAGTCTCTTCGTATTCCACATGGGAGTGTCTTCTTATTCCACATGGGAGTATTTACCCAATGGGAGTCTTTTCTTATTCCACATGGGAGTATTTACCCAATGGGAGTCTCTTCTTATTCCACATGGGACTATTTACCCAATGGGAGTCTCTTCGTATTCCACATGGGAGTCTCTTCTTATTCCACATGGGAGTATTTACCCAATGGGAGTCTTTTCTTATTCCACATGGGACTATTTACCCAATGGGAGTCTCTTCTTATTCTACATGGGACTATTTACCCAATGGGAGTCTCTTCTTATTCCACATGGGAGTATTTACCCAATGAGACTCCCAATTTGTGGAATCCTTCTGAAATTCCATGCTGGCTCTAAAGAAGCCATTTTGGATCTGTAAATGCTCGAGGGTATGTCCCAAATGAAACCCTATTCCCTATATAGTGCACTACGTTAGATCATAGCCCTAGGGCTAGCCATAGTGTAGTGCACTATATGAAGGGAACTGGGTTCCATTTGGAAGGCAGTTTAACCCTCCTCTCCTCAGAGAGATGTGGATACGCAGACCCTCATGATGAGTTTGGATGTTTTGTGGCCCCCCCCCCCCCCACTTCCTATCCCCATCAAACTGGCCCATCCCTGATCTAGGGGATAGTGGCTTGGGTCCATGAGGAAGAGACCATTGATTATCTCTGGACGATATAGTACTGCCCAACAGTAGACTTTCCTTCCTGTGTCTTAGGCCTTGATTCAATCCGTAGCGCCGAAGATCCCTGCTATATCAAGATTGAAATTTAAATGCGTTTGTTCCCGCATTCGTGGGAAATACTGCATACGTTTGGCTCAATCTGGAAATTACCCTTTTACATTTAAATCGTGCTATAACGCAGATCTTCAACGCTACAGATTGAATCTATCCCTAAAGTTTGGTTCTAGGGTCTGACAAGTGTGTCTCAGGTCTAGACAGCACACGTACGTATGTCAAGATCAAAGCCTCTAACGTTGAGAGCGTTGAGAGAGATACTCTGACTCTGAATGCTCCAGAATGCTCGGGAATATTTTACACACAGGTGTCAAGAGTTTGAGATGGAACCCTGCCGAACCAATCAGAATTGGCTTGGTCAGAACAACGACAGAGTTCTGATGACACTAGAGATTAAATTCTATTGATCTCCAACTAGGGGCTGAATTCAATCTGTATTGCAGAAGTACGGTGGAAGAGATCCGCGTTATAGCGCCATTGAAATTTAAAGGCAGAGTTCACGGTAAATTGCTGCATATGACGACACAATCGGAAAGTACTGCACCTTTTACATTTTAACATGACATTTTTAATACGGATTGAATCCAGGCCTAGCTCTCGCAAACCCAAGTCATCTTGTTTCAAGTGACTATACTCATATTCGTCCTATCAGAAAGACAAACGTTCCACCTGATGCAAACGCTTGGTAAATCTTGTTCCCATAGGGCGAACCTGAAAAATACCAATATCCTCAAGCTAAGATCTTATTCTGTTCTCTCTACAATCCCACAGATTTAAATTGAGCAGGCATGTTCTCTCCTGTGTGTGTGTGTGTGTGTTGTGGTCGACCTGATTGACGTGAAAATGCCTACTGGATCACGTTACACAACACTGCAGCCAACCACTCAACCTGTTTGATCTATGTTGTATACGGTGTGTGTGTGTGTGTGTGTGTGTGTGTGTGTGTGTGTGTGTGTGTGTGTGTGTGTGTGTGTGTGTGTGTGTGTGTGTGTGTGTGTGTGTGTGTGTGTGTGTGTGTGTGTGTGTGTGTGTGCGGCGTGCGTGCGTGCGTGCGTGCGTGTTCAGACAGCTGGAGCAGCCGTTGAGGTTTAAACTAACATGGTTTCATACCGTGGGGATTTTTGTTGTTGTTGTTTGATGTGAGACTTTAAAGCAGACACATAAGACAGTGTCAGAGTTTATTATTGTTTATTATTGTTTACAATCTTTTATGTTTCTTATCTTCCTCTTTTAATATACAGATGAACAGAACAATAATAGGACATATTTTCTTTCTTTAAAACATTTAGCATCTTTTACCAATTAAACTAAATCTTGGATCGTAAAGACTACGCAAGTATGTCCTACATGTCACCACCATTTTGAATTGATGGTGATTATAAAGAGAAATTGGCACAGCTGTCTGATATCAACATCGTCGGCAGATCCAGAAACTATTTCGGGGGGTGGTTGTCACTGTATCGTTCTGTTGCCACAGAAACAAACACTTTACGCCAAACGACAACACGTGCAACAAAACTCCACCCAACGTGTTACGCCTCAGATAGAGCCTCTGTAAGCAGAGCTGGGTCCAAACAGTATTCGGAAGCATTATTTTTTTTTTTTTAGCTAGTCTTGATTGAGCCTGGTGGAATGGAATCAATAGAATAATCACAAAAGAGGAAAAGGTGTCCACTCCAGACAGGCTAAAGGAATCTCAAGGCAGGATAAATATTTCAAATAGTATTTGAACCCAGGTCTGCTCTACAGTGGAGATGAGTGAGAGAGAGCAGAAAGAGATGCCTCTTAAAAGACTGATCTGTACTCGTCAAGCAGTCAGAGGCTGTGTAGATTTATTGAATATCAATGTCCATGCAACCCAAATGATGTGTAGAGCTGGAAGTGTTTTTCCATGACTGAACTGAAGTCAGATTGTGGTTTGTGTGTGAAATAGAATTTGTCCCAGACTTTTATTTAATCTTCTCCTTCATCATCTCTCTCTCTCTCTCTCTCTCTCTCTCTCTCTCTCTCTCTCTCTCTCTCTCTCTCTCTCTCTCTCTCTCTCTCTCTCTCTCTCTCTCTCTGTCTCTCTGTCTCTCTCTCTCCCCCCCCCCCCCCTCTCTCTCTCTCTCGGCCACAGGCCAGAGCAGAACCAGATGGGACTAGGAAGACTGGCTTGTGGTTGAGGGAGGGAGCAACTTACAGTACCAGTAAAAAGTTTGGACACACCTACTCATTACAGGGTTTTTCTTTATTTTTTTTTACTATTTTCTACATTGTAGAATAATAGTGAAGACATCAAAACTATAAAATAACACATATGGAATCACGTAGTAACCAAAAAAGTGTTAAACAAATCCAAATGTATTTTATATTTGACATTCTTCAAAGAAGCCACCCTTTGCCTTGATGACAGATTTGCACACTCTTGGCATTCTCTCAACCAGCTTCATGAGGTAGTCACCTGGAATGCATTTCAATTAACAGCTGTGCCTTGTTAAAAGTACATTTTTGGAATTTCTTGCCTTCGAGCCAATCAGTTGTGTTGTGACAAGGTAGGGGTGGAATACAGAAGATAGCCCTATTTGGTGAAAGACCAAGTTCATATTATGCCAAGAACATCTCAAATAATCAAAGAGAAACGACAGTCCATCATTACTTTAAGACATGAACGTCAGTCAATTCAGAAAATGTCAAGACTTTTTAAAGTTTCTTCAAGTGCAGTCGCAAAAACCATCAAGCGCTATGATGAAACTGGCTCTCATGAGGACCGCCACAGGAAAGGAAGACCCAGAGTTACCTCTGCTGCAGAGGATAAGTTCATTAGAGTTACCAGCCTCAGAATGGAAAGGAAGACCCAGAGTTCCCTCTGCTGCAGAGGATCAGTTCATTAGAGTTACCAGCCTCAGAATGGAAAGGAAGACCCAGAGTTCCCTCTGCTGCAGAAGACAAGTTCATTAGAGTTACCAGCCTCAGATTGCAGCCCAAATAAATGCTTCACAGAGTTCAAGTAACAGACACATCTCAACATCAACTGTTCAGAGGAGACTGTGTGAATCAGGCCTTCATGGTCGAATTGCTGCAAAGAAACCACTACTAAAGGACACCAATAAGAAGAAGAGACTTGCTTGGGCCAAGAACACAAGCAATGGACATTATACTGGTGGAAATCTGTCCTTTGGTCTGATGAGTCCAAATGTGAGATTTTTGGTTCCAACCACCGGGTCTTTGTAAGACCCAGAGTAGCTGAACGGATGATCTCCACATGTGTGGTTCCCACCGTGAAGCATGGAGGAGGAGGTGTGATGGTGTGGGGGTGCTTTGCTGGTGACACTGTCAGTGATTTATTTAGACTTCAAGGCACACTTAACCAGCATGGCTACCACAGCATTCTGCAGCGATACGCCATCCCATCTGGTTTGCGCTTAGTGAGATTATCATTTGTTTTTCAACAGGACAATGACCCAAAACACATCTCCAGGCTGTGTAAGGGCTATTTGACCAATGAGAGTGATGGAGTGCTTCATCAGATGACCTGGCCTGCACAATCACCCGACCTCAACCCAATTGAGATGGTTTGGGAAGAGTTGGACCACAGAGTGAAGGAAAAGCAGCCAACAAGTGCTCAGCATATTTGGGAACTCCTTCAGGACAATTGGAAAAGCATTCCTCATGAAGCTGGTTGAGAGAATGCCAAGAGTGTGCAAAGCTGTCAAAGGGTGGCTATTTTGAAGAATCTCAAATCTCAAATATATTTCTATTTGTTTAACACTTTTTTGGTTACTACATGATTCCATATGTGTTATTTCATAGTTTTGATGTCTTCACTACTTCTCTACAATGTAGAAAATAGTAAAAATAGGTGAGTCCAAACTTTTGACTGATACTGTGTATGTAAAGAATATATATATTATAGCCAGAGGAAAACTGCCTCAATGCTATGAAGTTCCCCCGACGAACGCAGACAGACAGACACTCAGACAGACAGACACTCAGACAGACAGACACGCAGACAGACAGACACTCAGACAGACAGACAGACAGACACTCAGACAGACAGACAGACACGCAGACAGACAGACACTCAGACAGACAGACACTCAGACAGACAGACAGACAGACAGAGGGACAGACAGACAGACACTCAGACAAACAGACGGACAGAGGGACAGACAGACAGACGGCCGGCCGGACGGACGGACGGACGGACGGACGGACAGACAGACAGACAGACACGCAGACACTCAGACAGACAGACAGACAGACAGACAGACAGACAGACAGACAGACAGACAGACAGACAGACAGACACTCAGACAGACAGACAGACACGCAGACAGACAGACACTCAGACAGACAGACAGACAGACACTCAGACAGACACTCAACAAGACAGACAGACACGCAGACAGACAGACACTCAGACAGACAGACACTCAGACAGACAGACAGACAGACAGAGGGACAGACAGACAGACAGACGGCCGGCCGGACGGACGGACGGACGGACGGACAGACACGCAGACAGACAGACACTCAGACAGACAGACAGACAGACAGACAGACAGACAGACAGACAGACAGACAGACAGACAGACAGACAGACAGACACTCAGACAGACAGACAGACACTCAGACAGACGGACAGACACTCAGACAGACAGACAGACAGACAGACAGACAGACAGACAGACAGACAGACAGACAGACAGACAGACAGACAGACAGACAGACAGACAGACAGAGGGACAGACAGACAGACAGACAGACAGACAGACAGACAGACAGACAGACAGACAGACAGACAGACAGACAGACAGACAGACAGACAGACAGACAGACAGACAGACAGACAGACAGACAGAGACAGAACCGACACTGCCATCTTCTATTTGAGAAGGTGAAATAACGCCATGGGAAGAATCAAGCTAATAATGTCTACTGTGCTCCACCTTCAAGCGACTGCTCTGTCTTACAGCAGCAACATATCTGTGTTGTTTAGTGGGAGATCATCTAGCCAATTGTGTTTTGTTGTTCTTTAAAGTGACTGTTCTGGAACACGTAATTAAAAATATTGTTACAAAGAATTGCTTCAAGATAGATTACTGTGGATCTGTTTGAAATACTATATCAGCTTCTCACATGGAAGAGAACCCCTGACAGGGTTTAACGTCCACCCAGCTAACCACTAACCCAGCTAACCACTAACCCAGCTAACCACTAACCCAGCTATAACCTGGAAGAGACAGAACCCCTAACAGGGTTAAACACCCACCCAGCTAACCACTAACCCAGCTAACCACTAACCCAGCTAACCACTAACCCAGCTAACCACTAACCCAGCTAACCACTAACCCAGCTATAACCTGGAAGAGACAGAACCCCTAACAGGGTTTAACACCCACCCAGCTAACCATTAACCCAGCTAACCACTAACCCAGCTAACCACTAACCCAGCTAACCACTAACCCAGCTATAACCTGGAAGAGACAGAACCCCTAACAGGGTTTAACACCCACCCAGCTAACCACTAACCCAGCTAACCACTAACCCAGCTAACCACTAACCCAGCTATAACCTGGAAGAGACAGAACCCCTAACAGGGTTTAACACCCACCCAGCTAACCATTAACCCAGCTAACCACTAACCCAGCTAACCACTAACCCAGCTATAACCTGGAAGAGACAGAACCCCTAACAGGGTTTAACACCCACCCACCCAGCTAACCACTAACCCAGCTAACCACTAACCCAGCTAACCACTAACCCAGCTAACCACTAACCCAGCTATAACCTGGAAGAGACAGAACCCCTAACAGGGTTTAACACCCACCCAGCTAACCACTAACCCAGCTAACCACTAACCCAGCTAACCACTAACCCAGCTAACCACTAACCCAGCTAACCACTAACCCAGCTATAACCTGGAAGAGACAGAACCCCTAACAGGGTTTAACACCCACCCAGCTAACCATTAACCCAGCTAACCACTAACCCAGCTAACCACTAACCCAGCTAACCACTAACCCAGCTATAACCTGGAAGAGACAGAACCCCTAACAGGGTTTAACACCCACCCAGCTAACCACTAACCCAGCTAACCACTAACCCAGCTAACCACTAACCCAGCTATAACCTGGAAGAGACAGAACCCCTAACAGGGTTTAACACCCACCCTGCTAACCATTAACCCAGCTAACCACTAACCCAGCTAACCACTAACCCAGCTAACCACTAACCCAGCTAACCACTAACCCAGCTAACCACTAACCCAGCTAACCACTAACCCAGCTATAACCTGGAAGAGACAGAACCCCTAACAGGGTTTAACACCCACCCAGCTAACCACTAACCCAGCTAACCACTAACCCAGCTATAACCTGGAAGAGACAGAACCCCTAACAGGGTTTAACACCCACCCAGCTAACCACTAACCCAGCTAACCACTAACCCAGCTAACCACTAACCCAGCTATAACCTGGAAGAGACAGAACCCCTAACAGGGTTTAACGTCCACCCAGCTAACCACTAACCCAGCTAACCACTAACCCAGCTAACCACTAACCCAGCTAACCACTAACCCAGCTAACCACTAACCCAGCTAACCACTAACCCAACTATAACCTGGAAGAAACAGAACCCCTAACAGGGTTTAACACCCACCCAGCTAACCACTAACCCAGCTAACCACTAACCCAGCTAACCACTAACCCAACTATAACCTGGAAGAGACAGAACCCCTAACAGGGTTTAACACCCACCCAGCTAACCACTAACCCAGCTAACCACTAACCCAGCCAACCACTAACCCAGCTATAACCTGGAAGAGACAGAACCCCTAACAGGGTTTAACACCCACCCACCCAGCTAACCATTAACCCAGCTAACCACTAACCCAGCTAACCACTAACCCAGCTAACCACTAACCCAGCTAACCACTAACCCAGCTATAACCTGGAAGAGACAGAACCCTAACAGAGTTTAACACCCACCCAGCTAACCACTAACCCAGCTAACCACTAACCCAGCTAACCACTAACCCAGCTAACCACTAACCCAGCTAACCACTAACCCAGCTAACCACTAACCCAGCTATAACCTGGAAGAGACAGAACCCCTAACAGGGTTTAACACCCACCCAGCCAACCACTAACCCAGCTAACCACTAACCCAGCTAACCACTAACCCAGCTAACCACCCACCCAGCTAACCACTAACCCAGCTAACCACTAACCCAGCTATAACCTGGAAGAGACAGAAACCGTAACAGGGTTTAACACCCAACAAGCTGCAGAGAAAAAAAGTAAGCGGACATTTATTTATTATTTTCTCTCTACTGTCCAAACCACCCTGGTACTACTCCTCCAGAGGTACAATCTCATTAGTAGTTTGTGATGATGTAATATTATGTGATTATGTAATAATTTATGTCCCTCACGTGATACCGTAGGGCTTGGCTCTTGGCAGGAAGCCCCACAGTTCCATCCTGGTTTGACCACATAAACATGAAGCTACACATTAAGAATGTTTCCTCTGGTCAGGAAGGACCGTACGGAACCACAACCTGCTTGCTGGGCCAACTGGGGTTTATAAGGGCAGGGAGGTCTATGTACCAATCCAGAATCAACCCCTAGCCCTTTACCCAGAAACAACCTCTAGCCCTTTACCCAGAAACAACCCCTAGCCCTTTACCCAGAAACAACCCCTAGCCCTTTACTCAGAAACAACCCCTAGCCCTTTACCCAGAAACAACCCCTAGCCCTTTACCCAGAAACAACCCCTAACCCTTTACCCAGAAACAACCCCTAGCCCTTTACTCAGAAACAACCCCTAGCCCTTTACCCAGAAACAACCCCTAGCCCTTTACCCAGAAACAACCCCTAGCCCTTTACCCAGAAACAACCCCTAGTCCTTTACTCAGAAACAACCCATAGCCCTTTACCCAGAAACAACCCATAGTCCTTTACCCAGAAACAACACCTTGCCCTTTACCCAGAAACAACCCCTAGCCCTTTACCCAGAAACAACCCCTAGTCCTTTACCCAGAAACAACCCCTAGTCCTTTACCCAGAAACAACCCCTAGCCCTTTACCCAGAAACAACCCCTAGCCCTTTACCCAGAATCAACCCCTAGCCCTTTACCCAGAAACAACCCCTAGCCCTTTACCCAGAAACAACCCCTAGTCCTTTACTCAGAAACAACCCCTAGCCCTTTACCCAGAAACAACCCCTAGTCCTTTACTCAGAAACAACACCTTGCCCTTTACCCAGAAACAACCCCTAGCCCTTTACCCAGAAACAACCCCTAGCCCTTTACCCAGAAACAACGCCTAACCCTTTACCCAGAAACAACCCCTAGCCCTTTACCCAGAAACAACCCCTAACCCTTTACCCAGAAACAACGCCTAACCCTTTACCCAGAAACAACCCCTAGCCCTTTACCCAGAAACAACCCCTAACCCTTTACCCAGAATCAACCCCTAGCCCTTTACCCAGAAACAACCCCTAACCCTTTACCCAGAAACAACCCCTAGCCCTTTACCCATAAACAACCCCTAGCCCTTTACCCAGAAACAACCCCTAGCCATTTACCCAGAAACAACCCCTAGCCCTTTACCCAGAAACAACCCCTAGCCCTTTACCCATAAACAACCCCTAGCCCTTTACCCAGAAACAACCCCTAGCCCTTTACCCAGAAACAACCCCTAGCCCTTTACCCAGAAACAACCCCTAGCCCTTTACCCAGAAACAACCCCTAGCCATTTACCCAGAAACAACCCCTAGCCCTTTACCCAGAAACAACCCCTAGTCCTTTACTCAGAATCAACCCATAGCCCTTTACCCAGAAACAACCCCTAGTCCTTTACTCAGAAACAACACCTTGCCCTTTACCCAGAAACAACCCCTAGCCCTTTACCCAGAAACAACCCCTAGTCCTTTACCCAGAAACAACCCCTAGCCCTTTACTCAGAAACAACACCTTGCCCTTTACCCAGAAACAACCCCTAGCCCTTTACCCAGAAACAACCCCTAGCCCTTTACCCAGAAACAACCCCTAACCCTTTACCCAGAAACAACCCCTAGCCCTTTACCCAGAAACAACCCCTAGCCCTTTACCCAGAAACAACCCCTAGCCCTTTACCCAGAAACAACCCCTAGTCCTTTACCCAGAAACAACCCCTAGCCCTTTACCCAGAAACAACCCCTAACCCTTTACCCAGAAACAACGCCTAACCCTTTACCCAGAAACAACCCCTAGCCCTTTACCCAGAAACAACCCCTAACCCTTTACCCAGAATCAACCCCTAGCCCTTTACCCAGAAACAACCCCTAACCCTTTACCCAGAAACAACCCCTAGCCCTTTACCCATAAACAACCCCTAGCCCTTTACCCAGAAACAACCCCTAGCCATTTACCCAGAAACAACCCCTAGCCCTTTACCCAGAAACAACCCCTAGCCCTTTACCCATAAACAACCCCTAGCCCTTTACCCAGAAACAACCCCTAGCCCTTTACCCAGAAACAACCCCTAGCCCTTTACCCAGAAACAACCCCTAGCCCTTTACCCAGAAACAACCCCTAGCCATTTACCCAGAAACAACCCCTAGCCCTTTACCCAGAAACAACCCCTAGTCCTTTACTCAGAATCAACCCATAGCCCTTTACCCAGAAACAACCCCTAGTCCTTTACTCAGAAACAACACCTTGCCCTTTACCCAGAAACAACCCCTAGCCCTTTACCCAGAAACAACCCCTAGTCCTTTACCCAGAAACAACCCCTAGCCCTTTACTCAGAAACAACACCTTGCCCTTTACCCAGAAACAACCCCTAGCCCTTTACCCAGAAACAACCCCTAGCCCTTTACCCAGAAACAACCCCTAACCCTTTACCCAGAAACAACCCCTAGCCCTTTACCCAGAAACAACCCCTAGCCCTTTACCCAGAAACAACCCCTAGCCCTTTACCCAGAAACAACCCCTAGTCCTTTACCCAGAAACAACCCCTAGCCCTTTACCCAGAAACAACCCCTAGCCCTTTACCCAAAAACAACCCCTAGCCCTTTACCCAGAAACAACCCCTAGCCCTTTACTCAGAAACAACACCTTGCCCTTTACCCAGAAACAACCCCTAGTCCTTTACCCAGAAACAACCCCTAGTCCTTTACCCAGAAACAACCCCTAGTCCTTTACCCAGAAACAACCCCTAGCCCTTTACCCAGAAACAACCCCTAGCCCTTTACCCAGAATCAACCCCTAGCCCTTTACCCAGAAACAACCCCTAGCCCTTTACCCAGAAACAACCCCTAGTCCTTTACTCAGAAACAACCCCTAGCCCTTTACCCAGAAACAACCCCTAGTCCTTTACTCAGAAACAACACCTTGCCCTTTACCCAGAAACAACCCCTAGCCCTTTACCCAGAAACAACCCCTAGTCCTTTACCCAGAAACAACCCCTAGCCCTTTACTCAGAAACAACACCTTGCCCTTTACCCAGAAACAACCCCTAGCCCTTTACCCAGAAACAACCCCTAGCCCTTTACCCAGAAACAACGCCTAACCCTTTACCCAGAAACAACCCCTAGCCCTTTACCCAGAAACAACCCCTAACCCTTTACCCAGAAACAACGCCTAACCCTTTACCCAGAAACAACCCCTAGCCCTTTACCCAGAAACAACCCCTAACCCTTTACCCAGAATCAACCCCTAGCCCTTTACCCAGAAACAACCCCTTGTCCTTTACCCAGAAACAACCCCTAACCCTTTACCCAGAAACAACCCCTAGCCCTTTACCCATAAACAACCCCTAGCCCTTTACCCAGAAACAACCCCTAGCCCTTTACCCAGAAACAACCCCTAGCCCTTTACCCAGAAACAACCCCTAGCCATTTACCCAGAAACAACCCCTAGCCCTTTACCCAGAAACAACCCCTAGTCCTTTACTCAGAAACAACCCATAGCCCTTTACCCAGAAACAACCCCTAGTCCTTTACTCAGAAACAACACCTTGCCCTTTACCCAGAAACAACCCCTAGCCCTTTACCCAGAAACAACCCCTAGTCCTTTACCCAGAAACAACCCCTAGCCCTTTACTCAGAAACAACACCTTGCCCTTTACCCAGAAACAACCCCTAGCCCTTTACCCAGAAACAACCCCTAGCCCTTTACCCAGAAACAACCCCTAACCCTTTACCCAGAAACAACCCCTAGCCCTTTACCCAGAAACAACCCCTAGCCCTTTACCCAGAAACAACCCCTAGCCCTTTACCCAGAAACAACCCCTAGTCCTTTACCCAGAAACAACCCCTAGCCCTTTACCCAGAAACAACCCCTAGCCCTTTACCCAAAAACAACCCCTAGCCCTTTACCCAGAAACAACCCCTAGCCCTTTACTCAGAAACAACACCTTGCCCTTTACCCAGAAACAACCCCTAGTCCTTTACCCAGAAACAACCCCTAGCCCTTTACCCAGAAACAACCCCTAGCCCTTTACCCAGAAACAACCCCTAGCCCTTTACCCAGAAACAACCCCTAGTCCTTTACCCAGAAACAACCCCTAACCCTTTACCCAGAAACAACCCCTAGCCCTTTACCCAGAAACAACCCCTAGCCCTTTACCCAGAAACAACCCCTAACCCTTTACCCAGAAACAACCCCTAACCCTTTACCCAGAAACAACCCCTAGTCCTTTACCCAGTAACAACCCCTAACCCTTTACCCAGAAACAACCCCTAGCCCTTTACCCAGAAACAACCCCTAACCCTTTACCCAGAAACAACCCCTAGCCCTTTACCCAGAAACAACCCCTAGCCCTTTACCCAGAAACAACCCCTAACCCTTTACCCAGAAACAACCCCTAACCCTTTACCCAGAAACAACCCCTAACCCTTTACCCAGAAACAACCCCTAGTCCTTTACTCAGAAACAACCCCTAACCCTTTACCCAGAAACAACCCCTAACCCTTTACCCAGAAACAACCCCTAACCCTTTACCCAGAAACAACCCCTAGTCCTTTACCCAGAAACAACCCCTAGCCCTTTACCCAGAAACAACCCCTAACCCTTTACCCAGAAACAACCCCTAACCCTTTACCCAGAAACAACCCCTAACCCTTTACCCAGAAACAACCCCTAACCCTTTACCCAGAAACAACCCCTAACCCTTTACCCAGAAACAACCCCTAACCCTTTACCCAGAAACAACCCCTAACCCTTTACCCAGAAACAACCCCTAGCCCTTTACCCAGAAACAACCCCTAACCCTTTACCCAGAAACAACCCCTAGCCCTTTACCCAACTCTCCTTCCGTGGCCTCCAACTGCTCTTAAATACAAATAAAACTAAATGCATGCTATTCAACCGATCACTGCCTGCACCCCCCTGCCCGTCCAGCATCACTACTCTGGACGGCTCTGACTTAGAATACGTGGACAACTACAAATACCTAGGTGTCTGGATAGACTGTAAACTCTCCTTCCAGACTCACATTTAGCATCTCCAATCCAAAATTAAATCTAGAATCGGCTTCCTATATCGCAACAAAGCATCTTTCACTCATGCTGCCAAACATACCCTCGTAAAACTGACCATCCTACCGATCCTCGACTTCGGTGATGTCATTTACAAAATAGCCTCCAACACTCTACTCAACAAATTGGATGCAGTCTATCACAGTGCCATCCGTTTTGTCACCAAAGCCCCATATACTACCCACCATTGCGACCTGTACACTCTCGTTGGTTGGCCCTCGCTTCATACTCGTAGCCAAACCCACTGGCTCCAGGTCATCTACAAGTCTCTGCTAGGTAAAGCCCAGCCTTATCTCAGCTCACTGGTCACCATAGCAGCACCCACTCATAGCACGCGCTCCAGCAGGTATATCTCACTGGTCACCCCGAAAGCCAAATCCTCCTTTGGTCATCTTTCCTTCCAGTTCTCTGCTGCCAATGACTGGAACGAACTGCAAAAACCTCTGAAGCTGGAGACTCATATCTCCCTCACTAGCTTTAAGCGCCAGCTGTCAGAGCAGCTCACAGATCACTGCACCTGTACATAGCCCATCTGTAAACAGCCCATCTATCTACCTACCTCATCCCCATACTGTATTTATTTATTTATCTTGCTCCTTTGCACCCCAGTATCTCTACTTGCACATTAATCTTCTGCACATCTACCATTCCAGTGTTTAATTGCTATGTTGTAATTACTTCGCCACTGTGGCCTATTTATTGCCTTAACTCCCTTATCTTACCTCATTTGCACTCACTGTATATAGACTTTTTGTTTTCTTTTGTTCTACTGTATTATTGACTATGTTTTGTTTATTCCATGTGTAACTCTGTGTTGTTGTATGTGTCAAATTGCTATGCTTTATTTGGCCAGGTCGCAGTTGCAAATGAGAACTTGTTCTTAACTAGCTTAGCTGGTGAAAAAAAAAATATATATATAGGGAATAGGGTGCCATCGGGCTCTGTTAAAAAGTAGTACACTATATAGGGAATGTCAAATCAAATGTTATTTGTCACATACACATGGTTAGCAGATGTTAATGTGAGTGTAGTGAAATGCTTGTGCTTCTCGTTCCAACAGTGCAGCAATATCTAACAAGTAATCTATCAATTTCACAACAACTACCTGATACACACAAGTGTAAGGGAATGAATAAGAATATATACATATAAATATATGGATGAGTGATGGCCGAACGGCATAGGCAAGATGCAGTAGATGGTATACAGTACAGTATATACATATGAGATGAGTAATGTAGGGTATGTAAACATTATATTAAGTGGCATTGTTTAAAGTGGCTAGTGATACATTTATTACATACATTTTTAATTATTAAAGTGGCTAGAGATTTGAGTCAGCATGTTGGCAGCAGCCAATCAATGTTAGTGATGGCTGTTTAACAGTCTGATGGCCTTGAGATAGAAGCTGTTTTTCAGTCTCTCGGTCCCAGCTTTGATGCACCTGTACTGACCTCGCCTTCTGGATGATAGCGGGGTGAACAGGCAGTGGCTCGGGTGGTTGTTGTCCTTAATGATCTTTTTGGCCTTCCTGTGACATCAGGTGCTGTAGGTGTCCTGGAGGGCAGGTAGTTTGCCCCCGGTGATGCGTTGTGCAGACCTCACTACGCTCTGGAGAGCCTTGCGGTTGTGGGCGGAGCAGTTGCCATACCAGGCGGTGATACAGCCCAACAGGATGCTCTCTATTGTGCATCTGTGAAAGTTTGTGAGTGTTTTTGGTGACAAGCCAAATTTCTTCAGCCTCCTGAGGTTGAAGAGGCGCTGTTGCGCCTTCTTCACCACGCTGTCTGTGTGGGTGGACCAATTCAGTTTGTCAGTGATGTGTACGCTGAGGAACTTAGAACTTTCCACCTTCTCCACTACTGTCCTGTCGATGTGGTTAGGGGGGTGCTCCCTCTGCTGTTTCCTGAAGTCCACGGCCATCTCCTTTGTTTTGTTGACATTGAGTGCCAGGTTATTTTCCTGACACCACACTCTGAGGGCCCTCACCTCCTCCCTGTAGGCCGTCTCGTCGTTGTTGGTAATCAAGCCTACCACTGTAGTGTCGCCTGCAAACTTGATGACTGAGTTGGAGGCATGCATGGCCTCCCACAGGGAGTACAGGAGAGGGCTGAGAACGCACCCTTGTGGGATCCCAGTGTTGAGGATCAGCGGGGTGGAGATGTTGTTTCCTACCCTCACCACCTGGGGGGCGGCCCATCAGAATGTCCAGGACACAGTTGCACAGGGCGGGGTCGAGACCCAGGGTCTCGAGCTTAATGACGAGTTTGGAGGGTACTATGGTGTTAAATGCTGAGCTGTAGTTGATGCATATAGAAGAATAGAAGTGGATCTAGGGTATCCGGTAGGGTGGAGGTGATATGATCCTTGACTAGTCTCTCAAAGCACTTCATGATGACGGAAGTGAGTGCAACGGGGCGATAGTCATTTAGTCAGTTACCTTCGCTTTCTTGGGAACAGGAACAATGGTGGCCCTCTTGAAGCATGTGGGCACAGCAGACGGGGATAGTGATTGATTGAATATGTCCGTAAACACACCAGCCAGTTGGTCTGCGCATGCTCTGAGGACGCGGCTAGGGATGCCGTCTGGGCAGGCAGTCCTGCTAGGGTAAACACGTTTAAATGTTTTACCCACGTTGGCCGCGGTGAAGGAGAGCCTGCCAGTTTGGGTAGCGGGCCGTGTCAGTGGCACTGTATTGTCCTCAAAGCGAGCAAAGAAGCTGTATCATTTGTCTGGGAGCAAAACGTTGGTGTCCGCGACGGGACTGGTCTTTTTGTAATTTGTGATTGACTGTAGACCCTGCCACATATGTCTCGTGTCTGAGACGTTGAATTGTGACTCTACTTTGTCTCTATACTTACGCTTAGCTTGTTTGATTGCCTTGAGGAGGGAATAGCTACACTGTTTGTATTCGGTCATGTTTCCGGTCGCCTTGCCACGATTAAAAGTAGTGGTTCGCGCTTTCAGTTTTTCGCGAATGCTGCCATCAATCCACGGTTTCTGGTTTGGAAAGGTTTTAATAGTCACCGTGGGTACAACATCACCGATGCACTTGCTAATAAACTCGCTCACCGAATCAGCGTATACATCAATGTTGTTGTTCGACGCAGTCCGGAACATATTCCAGTCCACGTGATCGAAGCATTCTTGAAGCGTGGAATCCGATTGGCCGGACCAGCGTTGAACAGACCTGAGCACGGGCGTTTCCTGTTTTAGTTTCTGTCTATAGGCTGGGAGCAACAAAATGGAGTCGTGGTCAGATTTGCCGAAAGGAGGGCAAGGGAGGGCTTTGTATGCGTCGCGGAAGTTAGAGTAGCAATGATGCAGAATGCTGCCAGCCCGGGCCGCACATTCGATATGCTGATAAAATTTAGGGAGCCTTGTTTTCAGATTAGTTTTGTTAAAATCCCCAGCTACAATATACCGGGCTGTGATTATAATCAAAGAGAATTCTCTTGGTAGATAATGCGGTCGGCATTTGATTGTAAGGAATTCTAGGTCAGGTGAACAAAAGGACTTGAGTTCCTGTATGTTGTTATGATGACACCACGTCTTGTTAATCATAAGGCATACACCCTCGCCCTTCTTCTTACCAGAGATATGTTTGTTTCTGTTGGCGTGATGCGTGAAGAAACCAGGTGGCTGTACTGACTCTGATAACATATCCCGAGAGAACCATGTTTCCGTGAAACAGAGAATGTTACAATCACTGATGTCTCTCTGGAAGGCAACCCTCGAATTTCGTCTACCTTGTTGTCAAGAGACTGGACGTTGGCGAGTAGTATACTCGGGAGCGGTGAGCGATGTGTCCGTCTACTGAGCCTGACCAGAAGACCGCTCCGTCTGCTCCTTCTGCGGCGCCGATGTTTTGGGTCGCCTACTGGGATTAGATCCATGGCTTGGGTGGTGGTCCAAACAGAGGATCCGCTTCGGAAAAGTCGTATTCCTGGTCGTAATGTTGGTAAATTGACGTTGCTCTTATATCCAATAGTTCCCCCCGGCTGTAAGTAATAAGACTTAAGATATCCTGGGCTAACAATGTAAGAAATAATACATTTAAAAAAAACAAAATATTGCATTGTTTCCTAAGAACGCGAAGCGAGGCGACCATCTCTGTCGGCGCCATCTGGGATAATGACCATATTTGGGACTGGGTAATATCCTATCCGGTGCTGAAGCTGGTTTAAAACAGGGAAGAGGAGCTAAAGAGAAACTCTGACGTTATCTAAACTATAAAAGACACAGTCTTCACAGACACATCATCATGACGCAGTGTTGTAGATGGATACCATCCTTCCCTTTTGGCCGTCAGGGAGAGGAGCAGCTGATATATGAAGGCTGTCAGGGAGAGGAGCAGCTGATATATGAAGGCTGTCAGGGAGAGGAGCAGCTGATATATGAAGGCTGTCAGGGAGAGGAGCAGCTGATATATGAAGGCTGTCAGGGAGAGGAGCAGCTGATATATGAATGCTGTCAGGGAGAGGGGCAGCTGATATATGAAGGCTGTCAGGGAGAGGAGCAGCTGATATATGAAGGCTGTCAGGGAGAGGAGCAGCTGATATATGAATGCTGTCAGGGAGAGGGGCAGCTGATATATGAAGGCTGTCAGGGAGAGGAGCAGCTGATATATGAATGCTGTCAGGGAGAGGGGCAGCTGATATATGAAGGCTGTCAGGGAGAGGAGCAGCTGATATATGAAGGCTGTCAGGGAGAGGGGCAGCTGATATATGAAGGCTGTCAGGGAGAGGAGCAGCTGATATATGAAGGCTGTCAGGGAGAGGAGCAGCTGATATATGAAGGCTGTCAGGGAGAGGAGCAGCTGATATATGAAGGCTGTCAGGGAGAGGAGCAGCTGATATATGAATGCTGTCAGGGAGAGGGGCAGCTGATATATGAAGGCTGTCAGGGAGAGGAGCAGCTGATATATGAAGGCTGTCAGGGAGAGGAGCAGCTGATATATGAAGGCTGTCAGGGAGAGGGACAGCTGATGTATGAAGGCTGTCAGGGAGAGGAGCAGCAGATATATGAAGGCTGTCAGGGTGAGGAGCAGCTGATATATGAAGGCTGTCAGGGAGAGGAGCAGCTGATATATGAATGCTGTCAGGGAGAGGGGCAGCTGATATATGAAGGCTGTCAGGGAGAGGAGCAGCTGATATATGAAGGCTGTTCGGGAGAGGAAGAGAAGACATATGAAGGTCTGAGTTTCCTGAACCCACATTAAGAATGTTCCAACTGAAAACCATGTACAAAGAAGATTCTCCTTGGGGAACGTTTGGTAACAATTTCTATAGCATATGCATAACAATAGCATGATGCATTATACAGCATTATAATACTCATACAGTACTTATAATGCATTATACAGCATTATAATATCCATAATGCATTATACAGCATTACAATACTCATACAGTACTTATAATGCATTATACAGCATTATAATACTCATAATGCATTATACAGCATTATAATATCCATAATGCATTATACAGCATTATAATACTCATACAGTACTTATAATGCATTATACAGCATTATAATATCCATTA
>NW_024060352.1:0-25401 GCF_016432855.1 Salvelinus namaycush
CCATAACTTTATTAACCTGATGGAATGTAACATTTCTCCCATAACTTTATTAACCTGATGGAATGTAACATTTCTCCCATAACTTTATTAACCTGATGGAATGTAACATTTCTCCCCATAACTTTATTAACCTGACGGAATGTAACATTTCTCCCCATAACTTTATTAACCTGATGGAGTGTAACAATTCTCCCGTAACTTTATTAAGCTGATGGAATGTAACATTTCTCCCCATAACTTTATTAAGCTGATGGAGTGTAACAATTCTCCTATAACTTTATTAACCTGATGGAATGTAACATTTCTCCCCATAACTTTATTAACCTGATGGAATGTAACATTTCTCCCATAACTTTATTAACCTGATGGAATGTAACATTTCTCCCATAACTTTATTAACCTGATGGAATGTAACATTTCTCCCCATAACTTTATTAACCTGATGGAATGTAACATTTCTCCCCATAACTTTATTAACCTGATGGAATGTAACAATTCTCCCATAACTTTATTAAGCTGAGTGATTCCTCTCTGAAACTCCCCCACTGGGCTATGGAACGCCTCTACATCCCCAGTTACCATATTTCACAGGAGAAACTCCTCTCTGTCCCCAGTTACCGTATTTCACCAGAGAAACTCCTCTATGTCCCCAGTTACCGTATTTCACAGGAGAAACTCCTCTACGTCCCCAGTTACCGTATTTCACAGGAGAAACTCCTCTATGTCCCCAGTTACCGTATTTCACAGGAGAAACTCCTCTACGTCCCCAGTTACCGTATTTCACAGGAGAAACTCCTCTACGTCCCCAGTTACCGTATTTCACAGGAGAAACTCCTCTATGTCCCCAGTTACCGTATTTCACAGGAGAAACTCCTCTACATCCCCAGTTACCGTATTTCACAGGAGAAACTCCTCTACGTCCCCAGTTACCGTATTTCACAGGAGAAACTCCTCTACGTCCCCAGTTACTGTATTTCACAGGAGAAACTCCTCTACGTCCCCAGTTACCGTATTTCACAGGAGAAACTCCTCTACATCCCCAGTTACCGTATTTCACAGGAGAAACTCCTCTACGTCCCCAGTTACCGTATTTCACAGGAGAAACTCCTTTACATCCCCAGTTACCGTATTTCACAGGAGAAACTCCTCTACGTCCCCAGTTACCGTATTTCACAGGAGAAACTCCTCTACATCCCCAGTTACTGTATTTCACAGGAGAAACTCCTCTACATTCCCTGTTACCGTATTTCACAGGAGAAACTCCTCTATATCCCCAGTTACCGTATTTCACAGGAGAAACTCCTCTACATCCCCAGTTACTGTATTTCACAGGAGAAACTCCTCTACATCCCCAGTTACCGTATTTCACAGGAGAAACTCCTCTACGTCCTCAGTTACCGTATTTCACAGGAGAAACTCCTCTACATCCCCAGTTACCGTATTTCACAGGAGAAACTCCTCTACGTCCCCAGTTACCGTATTTCACAGGAGAAACTCCTCTATGTCCCCAGTTACCTTATTTCACAGGAGAAACTCGTCTATGTCCCCAGTTACCTTATTTCACAGGAGAAACTCCTCTACGTCCCCAGTTACTGTATTTCACAGGAGAAACTCCTCTACATCCCCAGTTACTGTATTTCACAGGAGAAACTCCTCTACATCCCCAGTTACCGTATTTCACAGGAGAAACTCCTCTACGTCCCCAGTTACCGTATTTCACAGGAGAAACTCCTCTACATCCCCAGTTACCGTATGTCACAGGAGAAACTCCTCTACATCCCCAGTTACCGTATTTCACAGGAGAAACTCCTCTACGTCCCCAGTTACCGTATTTCACAGGAGAAACTCCTCTACGTCCCCAGTTACCGTATTTCACAGGAGAAACTCCTCTACGTCCCCAGTTACCGTATTTCACAGGAGAAACTCCTCTATGTCCCCAGTTACCGTATTTCACAGGAGAAACTCCTCTACGTCCCCAGTTACCGTATTTCACAGGAGAAACTCCTCTATGTCCCCAGTTACCTTATTTCACAGGAGTTACTCCTTTACATCCCCAGTTACCTTATTTCACAGGAGAAACTCCTCTATATCCCCAGTTACCGTATTTCACAGGAGAAACTCCTCTACGTCCCCAGTTACCGTATTTCACAGGAGAAACTCCTCTACGTCCCCAGTTACCGTATTTCACAGGAGAAACTCCTCTACGTCCCCAGTTACCGTATTTCACAGGAGAAACTCCTCTACGTCCCCAGTTACCGTATTTCACAGGAGAAACTCCTCTATGTCCCCAGTTACCGTATTTCACAGGAGAAACTACTCTACGTCCCCAGTTACCGTATTTCACAGGAGAAACTCCTCTATGTCCCCAGTTACCGTATTTCACAGGAGAAACTCCTCTACGTCCCCAGTTACCTTATTTCACAGGAGAAACTCCTTTACATCCCCAGTTACCTTATTTCACAGGAGAAACTCCTCTATATCCCCAGTTACCGTATTTCACAGGAGAAACTCCTCTACGTCCCCAGTTACCGTATTTCACAGGAGAAACTCCTCTACGTCCCCAGTTAACGTATTTCACAGGAGAAACTCCTCTACGTCCCCAGTTACCGTATTTCACAGGAGAAACTCCTCTACGTCCCCAGTTACCGTATTTCACAGGAGAAACTCCTCTATGTCCCCAGTTACCGTATTTCACAGGAGAAACTACTCTACGTCCCCAGTTACCGTATTTCACAGGAGAAACTCCTCTATGTCCCCAGTTACCGTATTTCACAGGAGAAACTCCTCTATGTCCCCAGTTACCGTATTTCACAGGAGAAACTCCTCTACGTCCCCAGTTACCGTATTTCACAGGAGAAACTCCTCTACATCCCCAGTTACCGTATTTCACAGGAGAAACTCCTCTATCTCCCGAGT
The DNA here is from genome assembly GCF_016432855.1 of Salvelinus namaycush. NCBI lineage: Eukaryota > Metazoa > Chordata > Actinopteri > Salmoniformes > Salmonidae > Salvelinus > Salvelinus namaycush. The sequence continues at coordinate 2,917 of NW_024060352.1, forward strand.
TACCGTATTTCACAGGAGAAACTCCTCTATGTCCCCAGTTACCGTATTTCACAGGAGAAACTCCTCTATATCCCCAGTTACCGTATTTCACAGGAGAAACTCCTCTACATCCCCAGTTACTGTATTTCACAGGAGAAACTCCTCTACGTCCCCAGTTACCGTATTTCACAGGAGAAACTCCTCTACGTCCCCAGTTACCGTATTTCACAGGAGAAACTCCTCTATGTCCCCAGTTACCGTATTTCACAGGAGAAACTCCTCTATGTCCCCAGTTACCGTATTTCACAGGAGAAACTCCTCTATGTCCCCAGTTACCGTATTTCACAGGAGAAACTCCTCTATGTCCCCAGTTACCGTATTTCACAGGAGAAACTCCTCTACGTCCCCAGTTACCGTATTTCACAGGAGAAACTCCTCTACGTCCCCAGTTACCGTATTTCACAGGAGAAACTCCTCTATGTCCCCAGTTACCGTATTTCACAGGAGAAACTCCTCTACATCCCCAGTTACCGTATTTCACAGGAGAAACTCCTCTACGTCCCCAGTTACCGTATTTCACAGGAGAAACTCCTCTACGTCCCCAGTTACCGTATTTCACAGGAGAAACTCCTCTACGTCCCCAGTTACCGTATTTCACAGGAGAAACTCCTCTACGCCCCCAGTTACCGTATTTCACAGGAGAAACTCCTCTATGTCCCCAGTTACCGTATTTCACAGGAGAAACTCCTCTACATCCCCAGTTACCGTATTTCACAGGAGAAACTCCTCTATCTCCCGAGTTACCGTATTTCACAGGAGAAACTCCTCTATATCCCCAGTTACCGTATTTCACAGGAGAAACTCCTCTACATCCCCAGTTACTGTATTTCACAGGAGAAACTCCTCTACATCCCCAGTTACCGTATTTCACAGGAGAAACTCCTCTACGTCCTCAGTTACCGTATTTCACAGGAGAAACTCCTCTACATCCCCAGTTACCGTATTTCACAGGAGAAACTCCTCTACGTCCCCATTTACCGTATTTCACAGGAGAAACTCCTCTATGTCCCCAGTTACCTTATTTCACAGGAGAAACTCGTCTATGTCCCCAGTTACCGTATTTCACAGGAGAAACTCCTCTACGTCCCCAGTTACCGTATTTCACAGGAGAAACTCCTCTACATCCCCAGTTACTGTATTTCACAGGAGAAACTCCTCTACATCCCCAGTTACCGTATTTCACAGGAGAAACTCCTCTACATCCCCAGTTACCGTATTTCACAGGAGAAACTCCTCTACATCCCCAGTTACCGTATTTCACAGGAGAAACTCCTCTACGTCCCCAGTTACCGTATTTCACAGGAGAAACTCCTCTACGTCCCCAGTTACCTTATTTCACAGGAGAACCTCGTCTATGTCCCCAGTTACCGTATTTCACAGGAGAAACTCCTCTACGTCCCCAGTTACCGTATTTCACAGGAGAAACTCCTCTACGTCCCCAGTTACCGTATTTCACAGGAGAAACTCCTCTATGTCCCCAGTTACCTTATTTCACAGGAGAAACTCCTTTACATCCCCAGTTACCTTATTTCACAGGAGAAACTCCTCTATATCCCCAGTTACCGTATTTCACAGGAGAAACTCCTCTACGTCCCCAGTTACCGTATTTCACAGGAGAAACTCCTCTACGTCCCCAGTTACCGTATTTCACAGGAGAAACTCCTCTACGTCCCCAGTTACCGTATTTCACAGGAGAAACTCCTCTACGTCCCCAGTTACCGTATTTCACAGGAGAAACTCCTCTACGTCCCCAGTTACCGTATTTCACAGGAGAAACTCCTCTACGTCCCCAGTTACCGTATTTCACAGGAGAAACTCCTCTATGTCCCCAGTTACCGTATTTCACAGGAGAAACTCCTCTACATCCCCAGTTACCGTATTTCACAGGAGAAACTCCTCTATCTCCCCAGTTACCGTATTTCACAGGAGAAACTCCTCTACGTCCCCAGTTACCGTATTTCACAGGAGAAACTCCTCTACGTCCCCAGTTACCGTATTTCACAGGAGAAACTCCTCTACATCCCCAGTTACCGTATTTCACAGGAGAAACTCCTCTACATCCCCAGTTACCGTATTTCACAGGAGAAACTATTCTCTATTTCCCCAGCTCAGGGCTAGCCACACATGCTGTGGAGCAGGAGAGATGGAGCTCAGGGCTAGCCACACATGCTGTGGAGCAGGAGAGATGGAGCTCAGGGCTAGCCACACATGCTGTGGAGCAGGAGAGATGGAGCTCAGGGCTAGCCACACATGCTGTAGAGCAGGAGAGATGGAGCTCAGGGCTAGCCACACATGCTGTGGAGCAGGAGAGATGGAGCTCAGGGCTAGCCACACATGCTGTGGAGCAGGAGAGATGGAGCTCAGGGCTAGCCACACATGCTGTGGAGCAGGAGAGATGGAGCTCAGGGCTAGCCACACATGCTGTGGAGCAGGAGAGATGGAGCTCAGGGCTAGCCACACATGCTGTGGAGCAGGAGAGATGGAGCTCAGGGCTAGCCACACATGCTGTGGAGCAGGAGAGATGGAGCTCAGGGCTAGCCACACATGCTGTGGAGCAGGAGAGATGGAGCTCAGGGCTAGCCACACATGCTGTAGAGCAGGAGAGATGGAGCTCAGGGCTAGCCACACATGCTGTGGAGCACGAGAGATGGAGCTCAGGGCTAGCCACACATGCTGTGGAGCAGGAGAGATGGAGCTCAGGGCTAGCCACACATGCTGTGGAGCAGGAGAGATGGAGCTCAGGGCTAGCCACACATGCTGTGGAGCAGGAGAGATGGAGCTCAGGGCTAGCCACACATGCTGTGGAGCAGGAGAGATGGAGCTCAGGGCTAGCCACACATGCTGTGGAGCAGGAGAGATGGAGCTCAGGGCTAGCCACACATGCTGTGGAGCAGGAGAGATGGAGCTCAGGGCTAGCCACACATGCTGTAGAGCAGGAGAGATGGAGCTCAGGGCTAGCCACACATGCTGTGGAGCACGAGAGATGGAGCTCAGGGCTAGCCACACATGCTGTGGAGCAGGAGAGATGGAGCTCAGGGCTAGCCACACATGCTGTGGAGCAGGAGATATGGAGCTCGGGGCTAGCCACACATGCTGTGGAGCAGGAGAGATGGAGCTCAGGGCTAGCCACACATGCTGTGGAGCAGGAGAGATGGTGCCCAGGGCTAGCCACACATGCTGTGGAGCAGGAGAGATGGAGCTCAGGGCTAGCCACACATGCTGTGGAGCAGGAGAGATGGAGCTCAGGGCTAGCCACACATGCTGTGGAGCAGGAGAGATGGAGCTCAGGGCTAGCCACACATGCTGTGGAGCAGGAGAGATGGAGCTCAGGGCTAGCCACACATGCTGTGGAGCAGGAGAGATGGAGCTCAGGGCTAGCCACACATGCTATGGAGCAGGAGAGATGGAGCTCAGGGCTAGCCACACATGCTATGGAGCAGGAGAGATGGAGCTCAGGGCTAGCCACACATGCTGTGGAGCAGGAGAGATGGAGCTCAGGGCTAGCCACACATGCTGTGGAGCAGGAGAGATGGAGCTCAGGGCTAGCCACACATGCTGTGGAGCAGGAGAGATGGAGCTCAGGGCTAGCCACACATGCTGTGGAGCACGAGAGATGGAGCTCAGGGCTAGCCACACATGCTATGGAGCAGGAGAGATGGAGCTCAGGGCTAGCCACACATGCTTTGGAGCAGGAGAGATGGAGCCCAGGGCTAGCCACACATGCTTTGGAGCAGAGGCAGTGTGAGCAGGACATTGTTAGTTCTAAATGTCAGGTTTGTCTACCTTCTCCTAAACACGGACACAGTGCTTTCTCACTACCACTTCGTCCCATCCCTGTTCAGTCTCTGTTTCTGTTTGCCTCTCAAATGGCACCCTATTCCCTATATAGTGCACTACTTTTAACCAGAGTCATATGGCTCCTAGTCAAAAGTAGTGCACTATATAGGGAATAGGGTGTCATTTGGGAGTCTCTGTGCTGAGTGGACAGTTAAGATGGACGACAAGGCTCCATACAAATGGAGCTCTGAGTGGAACTCTCTCAAGTGTTTGACTTTCCTGTCCGTTTGTTTGAAAATTCCATCAATTTTTTTTGGGACGTTTGTTGGGTCTTTACCACGGTTAGCCAGAGAACCAGCCAAGGCCACAGTAGTAATGTACTTTTCATCCCAAACGCACATCCTATTCCCTATGTAGTGCACTACTTTGAACCAGAACCCTATGGAACCCTATAGTCAAATGTAGTGCACTATAAAAGGATTAGAGTGTTTTTTTGGGACACAGCCATAATAAGGGACGGTTACAAACCGTTGGCTACAAGAGAACCATTGAAATAGTGTTGATAGCTTTTAGCGGTCTACTCACTCTTAAATGTGTGTGCTCTACTTCTAAAATGGTCTGGGAATAAAAGTCCTACTTTGTTATAGATGGCCATATTCCTTTTCATGTGTAGATTCTTAGAGAGATCTAGTGTCCTGGAGCCTCTCACGGGCCCTCTCACGGCCCCTCTCACGGGCCCTCTCACGGGCCCAAGTGATATCATGAATGGCTGATCCACTTTACTCAAAGGCCAGTCTGACACTCACATGGAACAAACAAAATATGAATTAAGAAACTAAATCCTGATCCTTCTACCAGTTCCAGTTACTTTTCCAGAGACAACTCGTCATCTTCTGTTCAGGATGAGACTGCATGACAGGGTGTTTAGGGGTCTCCATCTCTCTCTCTCTCTCCTTTCAAAGAGCTTTATTGACATGGGAAACATATGTTTACATTGTCAAAGCAAGTGAAATAGATAATAAACTAAAGTGAAATAAACAATAAAAATTAACAGTGAACATATGTAACCCATACAGTAAACATGACATAAATGCAACCAGAAGTAATGGTATTAGTAGAGATATTAGAGGTATAAATACTACTAGTGGTAATGGTATTAGTAGAGATATTAGAGGTATAAATGCTACTAGTGGTAATGGTAGTAGAGATATTAGAGGTATAAATACTACTAGTGGTAATGGTAGTAGAGATATTAGAGGTATAAATACTACTAGTGGTAATGGTAGTAGAGATATTAGAGGTATAAATACTATTAGTGGTAATGGTAGTGATATTAGAGGTATAAATGCTACTAGTGGTAATGGTAGTAGAGATATTAGAGGTATAAATACTATTAGTGGTAATGGTATTAGTAGAGATATTAGAGGTATAAATACTACTAGTGGTAATGGTATTAGTAGAGATATTAGAGGTATAAATACTACTAGTGGTAATGGTAGTAGAGATATTAGAGGTATAAATACTACTAGTGGTAATGGTAGTAGAGATATTAGAGGTATAAATACTATTAGTGGTAATGGTAGTGATATTAGAGGTATAAATACTACTAGTGGTAATGGTAGTGATATTAGAGGTATAAATACTACTAGTGGTAATGGTAGTAGAGATATTAGAGGTATAAATACTATTAGTGGTAATGGTAGTGATATTAGAGGTATAAATACTACTAGTGGTAATGGTAGTAGAGATATTAGAGGTATAAATACTACTAGTGGTAATGGTAGTAGAGATATTAGAGGTATAAATACTATTAGTGGTAATGGTAGTGATATTAGAGGTATAAATACTACTAGTGGTAATGGTAGTAGTAGAGATAGTATCAATGTCCCTATTAATTTTTTATTATAGAAGACGGTAATGGTAGTAGGCGCTGTGTGGATGGACCATTTCACATCGTCAGTGATGTGTAACGCCAAGGAACTGGAAGCTTTCCACCTTCTCCACCGCAGTCCCGTCGATGCAGATAGGAGGGTGCTCCCTCTGCTGTTACCTGAAGTCCACGATCAGCTCCTTTGTGTTGTTGACGTTGAGTGTGAGGTTATTTTCCTGGCACCACACTCCGAGGGCCCTCACCTCCTCCCTGTAGGCTGTCTCGTCGTTGTTGGTAATCAGGCCTACTTATTACTGTTGTATTTCTTTACTTACCTACACACACACACACACACACACACACACACAGTAGTTGATACTACTGCTCAGTCGTCTAACTTGATGATTGAGTTGGAGGGGGCTGAGCATGCACCCTTGTGGAGCCCCTATGTTGAGGATCAGAGAAGTGGAGGTGTTGTTACCTAACTTTACCACCTGGGGGCGGCCCGTCAGGAAGTCCAGGACCCAGTTGCACAGGGAGGGGTTGAGACCCAGGGCCTCCAGCTTAATGATGAGCTTGGAGGGTACTATGGTGTTAAATGCTGAGCTGTAGTCAATGAACAGCATTCTTACATAGGTGTTCCTCTTGTCCAGATGGGATAGGGCAGTGCAATGACGATTGCATAGTCTGTGGATCTATTGGGGCGGTAAGCAAATTGAAGTGGGTCTAGGATGTCAGGTAGGGTGGAGGTGATATGATCCTTATCTAGCCTCTCAAAGCAGTTCATGATGACAGAAGTGAGTGCAATGGGGCGATAGTCTTTTAGTTAAGTTTCTTGGGTACAGGAAAAATGGTGGACATCTTGAAGCAAGTGGGGACAGCAGACTGGGATAGGGAGAGATTGAAAATGTCCGTAAACACTCCAGCCAGCTGGTCTGCGCATGCTCTGAGGACGCTGCTAGGGACGCTGTCTGGGCCGGAAGCCTTGCGAGGGTTAACACATTTAAATGTCTTACTCATGTCGGCCGTGGAGAAGGAGAGCCCATAGTCCTTAGTAGCGGGCCAAGTTGTTGACACGGTGTTTTAAATACAGTTGAAGTCGGAAGTTTACATACACTTAGGTTGGAGTCATTAAAACTCGTTTTTCAACCACTCCACAAATTTCTTGTTAACAAACTATAGTTTTGGCAAGTCGGTTAGGACATCTACTTTGTGCATGACACAAATCATTTTTCCAACAATTGTTTACAGACAGATTATTTCACTTATAATTTACTGTATCACAATTCCAGTGGGTCAGAAGTTTACATACACTAAGTTGACTGTGCCTTTAAACAGCTTAGAAAATTGCAGAAAATGATGTCATGACTTTAGAAGCTTCTGATAGGCTGATTGACATCATTTGAGTCAATTGGAGGTGTACCTGTGGATGTATGTCAAGGCCTACCTTCAAACTCAGTGCCTCTTTGCTTGACATCATGGGAAAATCTAAATAAATCAGCCAAGACCTCAGAAAAAAATTGTAGACCTCCTCAAGTCTGGTTCATCCTTGGGAGCAATTTCCAAATGCCTGAAGGTACCACATTAATCTGTACAGACAATAGTACGCAAGTATAAACACCATGGGACCACGCAGCCGTCATACCGCTCAGGAAGGAGACGTGTTCTGTCTCCTAGAGATGAACGTACTTTGGTGCGAAAAGTGCAAATCAATCCCAGAACAACGGCAAAGGACCTTTTTTTTTATTTGACCTTCATTTAACTTGGCAAGTCAGTTAAGAACAAATTCTTATTTTCAATGATGGCCTAGGGACAGTGGGTTAACTGCCTTGTTCAGGTGCAGAACAACAGATTTGTACCTTGTCAGCTCAAGGATTCGAACTTGCAGCCTTCGGTTACTAGTCCAACGCTCTAACCACTAGGCTACGCTGCCACCCCACAACCACTCCACAAGGACCTTGTGAAGATGTTGGAGGAAACAGGTACAAAAGTATCGATATTCACAGTAAAACGAGTCCTATATCGACATAACCTGAAAGGCCGCTCAGCAAGGAAGAATCCACTGCTCCAAAACCGCCATAAAAAAGTCAGACTACGGTTTCCAACTGCACATGAGGACAAAGATCGTACTTTTTAGAGAAATGTCCTCTGGTCTGATGAAACAAAAATAGAACTGTTTGGCCATAATGACCATCGTTATGTTTGGAGGAAAAAGGGGGCGGCTTGCAAGCTGAATCACACCATCCCAACTGTGAAGCATGGGGGTGGCAGCATCATGTTGTGGGGTACCATCTCAAACAATTTGAAGGCAATGCTACCAAATACTAATTGAGCGTATGTAAACTTCTGACCCACTGTGAATGTGATGAAAGAAATAAAAGCTGAAATAAATCATTCTCTCTACTATTATTCTGACATTTCACATTCTTAAAATAAAGTGGTGATCCTAACTGACCTGAGACAGTTTTTACTCAGATTAAAAGTCAGGAATTGTGAAAAAATGAGTTTGTAAACTTCCAACTTCACTGTACACATTAGCCAAATACATTTAAACTCAGTTCTCTCTCTCTCTCTCTCTCTCTCTCTCTCTCTCTCTCTCTCTCTCTCTCTCTCTCTCTTTCTCTCTCTCTCTCTCTCTCTCTCTCTCTCTCTCTCTCTCTCTCTCTCTCTCTCTCTCTCTCTCTCTCTCTCTCTCAATTCAATTCAAGGGGCTTTATTGGCATGGGAAACATGTGTTAACATTGCCAAAGCAAGTGAGGTAGATATTATACAAAAGTGAAATAAACAATACAAATTAACAGTAAACATTACACATACAGAAGTTTCAAAACAATAAAGACATTACAAATGTTATATTATATATATACAGTGTTGTAACAATGTACAAATGGTTAAAGCACACAAGTTAAAATAAATAAGCATAAATATGGGTTGTATTTACAATGGTGTTTGTTCTTCACTGGTTGCCCTTTTCTTGTGGCAACAGGTCACAAATCTTGCTGCTGTGATGGCACACTGTGGAATTTCTCCCAGTAGATATGGGAGTTTATCAAAATTGGATTTGTTTTCAAATTCTTTGTGGATCTGTGTAATCTGTGGGAAATATGTCTCTCTAATATGGTCATACATTGGGCAGGAGGTTAGGAAGTGCAGCTCAGTTTCCACCTCATTTTGTAGGCAGTGAGCACATAGCCTGTCTTCTCTTGAGAGCCATGTCTGCCTACGGCGGCCTTTCTCAATAGCAAGGCTATGCTCACTGAGTCTGTACATAGTCAAAGCTTTCCTTAAGTTTGGGTCAGTCACAGTGGTCAGGTATTCTGCCACTGTGTACTCTCTGTTTAGGGCCAAATAGCATTCTAGTTTGCTCTGTTTTTTTGTTAATTCTTTCCAATGTGTCAAGTAATTATCTTTTTGTTTTCTCATGATTTGGTTGGGTCTAATTGTGCTGTTGTCCTGGGGCTCTGTGGGGTGTGTTTGTGTTTGTGAACAGAGCCCTAGGACCAGCTTGCTTAGGGGACTCTTCTCCAGGTTCATCTCTCTGTAGGTGATGGCTTTGTTATGGAAGGTTTGGGAATCGCTTCTCTCTCTCTCTCTCTCTCTCTCTCTCTCTCTCTCTCTCTCTCTCTCTCTCTCTCTCTCTCTCTCTCTCTCTCTCTCTCTCTCTCTCTCTCTCTCTCTCTCTCTCTCTCTTTCTCTCTCTCTCTCTCTCTCTCTCTCTCTCTCTCTCTCTCTCTCTCAACAGTACTAACCCAGCCATTTCCCCATCACTCCGCTTCCTGCTTTACACAGTTTACTGTAGGATGAGGGGCCATGAGGTTTCTATGACAACCACTGGGTTGTGAAAATGGAGGATTGTAGACTCATACAGTAGCTGGCTCTCCTCTCTGGTATCCATCCCACCCCTCAGTCTCATCCCGCTCTCCTCTTAGCTAGCTGCCTCTGAGAAGAGAGGGAAGCAGAGAATGAAGAGAGAGAGAGGATTTGAATTGATACTCTGTAAACAACGGGGATAAGTCTCTACAACAGAGGGGATTAAAGGAATAGTGGAGTTAGAGCGTGATGAGTGGAAGAGAGGAGAGTCACTACCGTCTCTATCTGTTCCTCTCTCTCTCTCTCTCTCTCTGTCTCTGTCTCTGTCTCTGTCTCTGTCTCTGTCTCTGTCTCTCTCTCTCTCTCTGTCTCTCTCTCTCTCTCTCTCTCTCCGTCTCTCTGTCTCTCTCTCTCTCTCTGTCTCTCTCTCTCTCTCTCTGTCTCTCTCTCTGTCTCTCTCTCTCCGTCTCTGTCTCTCTCTCTCTGTCTCTTTTTGTCTCTCTCTCTCTCTTTCTGTCTCTCTCTCTCTCTCAGTCTCTCTCTGTCTCTCTCTCTCTCTCTCTCTCTCTCTCTCTCTCTCTCTTTTAGTCGCTCTGTCTTTGTCTGTCTCTGTCTTTTACCCAACAAACGTACGGTACAGTTCAGACACAAGGCGCTGCTGGATACGGAAGAGGAAGCAGTTCTTATCATGTCCTGGTTGGTGCCTGTCTCTCTCTCAACTCCTCTTTTTCCCGAGTTGTTGGAACGCTGTCTGGTGCGATCATCTCCCTGCTTTATTTAATTATTTCCATTATCACGTTTCACCACAAAACAACACATGGCCGGTAATCTGGTTTGTAAATGATTCGCAGTGCTGGAAAATCCCTTTTCTTCCTCATATTTCCCCAATAACTATCCCAAGAACGTAACAGATCTACCAGTTCTGTAAATTGGAAGTTGCTCGAGAGGTTTTCGAGCTGTTTCTATCTGCATCCCGTTTCACTTCTGATCACAGTCCTGAGGGCACTATGTAGTTAACTAGGGTGTTATTTTGGATACATGCTCCATCTTTATCTGTTCACAGCAGAACGGAGACGCTTCCGTGTCAAATCACTAGAGTCGGACACTTCAGTGGCTTTGGATTCAATTTTTAGAGTTCCAGTAATACAACCCTAAACACTAACTCATGTCTACAGTATTAGAGGATATTAAAAACTAACTCATGTCTACAGTATTAGATGATATTAAACACTAACTCATGTCTACAGTATGGAGGATATTAAACACTAACTCATGTCTACAGTATTAGAGGATATTAAACACTAACTCATGTCTACAGCATTAGAGGATATTAAACACTAACTCATGTCTACAGTATTAGAGGATATTAAACACTAACTCATGTCTACAGTATGGAGGATATTAAACACTAACTCATGTCTACAGTATTAGAGGATATTAAACACTAACTCATGTCTACAGTATAGAGGATATTAAACACTAACTCATGTCTACAGTATGGAGGATATTAAACACTAACTCATGTCTACAGTATTAGAGGATATTAAACACTAACTCATGTCTACAGTATAGAGGATATTAAACACTAACTCATGTCTACAGTATTAGAGGATATTAAACACTAACTCATGTCTACAGTATGGAGGATATTAAACACTAACTCATGTCTACAGTATAGAGGATATTAAACACTAACTCATGTCTACAGTATTAGAGGATATTAAACACTAACTCATGTCTACAGTATTAGAGGATATTAAACACTAACTCATGTCTACAGTATTAGAGGATATTAAACACTAACTCATGTCTACAGTATGGAGGAAACACTAACTCATGTCTACAGTATAGAGGATATTAAACACTAACTCATGTCTACAGTATGGAGGATATTAAACACTAACTCATGTCTACAGTATTAGAGGATATTAAACACTAAATCATGTCTACAGTATTAGAGGATATTAAACACTAACTCATGTCTACAGTATAGAGGATATTAAACACTAACTCATGTCTACAGTATTAGAGGATATTAAACACTAACTCATGTCTACAGCATTAGAGGATATTAAACACTAACTCATGTCTACAGTATGGAGGATATTAAACACTAATTCATGTCTACAGTATTAGAGGATATTAAACACTAACTCATGTCTACAGTATAGAGGATATTAAACACTAACTCATGTCTACAGTATAGAGGATATTAAACAATAACTCATGTCTACAGTATAGAGGATATTAAACACTAACTCATGTCTACAGTATAGAGGATATTAAACACTAACTCATGTCTACAGTATTAGAGGATATTAAACACTAACTCATGTCTACAGTATTAGAGGATATTAAACACTAACTCGTGTCTACAGTATAGAGGATATTAAACACTAACTCATGTCTACAGTATTAGAGGATATTAAACACTAACACATGTCTACAGTATAGAAGATATTAAACACTAACTCATGTCTATAGTATTAGAGGATATTAAACACTAACTCATGTCTACAGTATGGAGGATATTAAACACTAACTCATGTCTACAGTATGGAGGATATTAAACACTAACTCATGTCTATAGTATTAGAGGATATTAAACACTAACTCATGTCTACAGTATGGAGGATATTAAACACTAACTCATGTCTACAGTATTAGAGGATATTAAACACTAACTCATGTCTACAGTATAGAGGATATTAAACACTAACACATGTCTACAGTATTAGAGGATATTAAACACTAACTCATGTCTACAGTATTAGAGGATATTAACCTTTTGTCAATAGGGGGAGCAGTTAGCATTTATTTTTTCTGGGTGTTGCCAAATTAAACTGCCTCGTACTCAATTCTTGCTCGTACAATATGCATATTATTAATTCTATTGGATAGAAAACACTCTCTAGTTTCATAAACCGTTGGAATTATGTCTGTGGGTGACCCAGAACTCTTTCTACAGCGAAATCCATGACAGGTACTGCGAAGGTCTGAGAGCGAAGCTCTGGTCTCAGATCAGTTTTAAAGGTCTGTGTGTATCCTATGGAACGACATGAACTGCACCCGCCTTCCCCTGGATGTCAGTAACCAATGAGAAGTGGAATGGGCTTGCTACGTAGCTCTCAGAGGTTATAAAAGGCCAAGGAGTGAGGGTAGCCTTCTTTTCGACGCTGACCATTACGCAGAAAGGGACCTCAGGATGCCATTTTCAAACGCTCAGTTATCAACGTTAGATGTATCCGTCTGTAATTTAATTCGATATAGGTGTTAGAAACATCATAACGAAGCTATTTTAAACCGAGTTATATCAGATTATGCGAGTATATTGCTATTTTTCGGAATTTCCTCAGTATTGCGTCTTAATGGATTTGGACACGTTGGGGCAAAATAGCTATTGTTAGCTATTGTTAGCTGCTATATCAGAAGTTGAATGCAACGTTTTACAACCAAGCAACGATTCTTTTGGACAAAGGACCACTTGGCCAAGATTCTGATGGAAGCTCGTCGAAAAGTAAGAGCTATTTATGATGTTATTCCGTTTTTATGTGGAAAAATGTAAACTCAATAATGGCGATTAGTGACGCCATTATTGCGGCACTAGTCTGGCTGTAACGCACACTGTATGTCTAGTAACGTTAATTTTAAAAATCTAACTCAGCGGTTGCATTAATAACTAATGCATCTTTCATTTCATGTCCAACCTGTATTTTTTTAGTCAAGTTTATGAATAGTTTTCGATAAAAATAGTTGTATTTTCAAAATGGCGCCGGGCAGATTGCTTGAGTAGTTGGACACTATTTCCATTGTGTAAGCACGATTTGTGCCGCTAAATATGCACATTTTCGATCAAACTCTATATGGATTGTGTAATATGATGTTACAGGAGTGTCATCGGAAGAATTCTGAGAAGGTTAGTGAAAAAATTAATGTATTTTGGTGATGATAACGCTATAGCTAATTTTGCCTTGAATCAATGCTCGGGTAACGTTTGCAAATGTGGTATGCTAATATAACGATTTATTGTGTTTTCGCTGTAAGACACTTTGAAAATCTGAAATATTGTCTGAATTCACAAGATCTGTGTCTTTCCATTGCTGTGAGCTGTGTATTTTTAAGAAATGTTTTATGATGAGTAAATTGGTCATACACGTTGCTCTCTGTAGTAATTCTAGTCGCTTTGGGGAGATTTGTGATGGTGGCTGCAATTGCAAACTATGATTTATACCTGAAATATGCACATTTTTCTAACAAAACCTATGCTATACAATAAATATGTTATCAGACTGTCATCTGATGAGGTTTTTTCTTGGTTAGTGGCTATCAATATCTTTATTTGGCCGAATTGGTGATAGCACCTGATGGAGTAAGAAACTGATGGAGTTAGAAAAGTGGTGTCTTTTGCTAACGGGGTTAGCTAATAGATTTACATATTTTGTCTTCCCTGTAAAACATTTTAAAAATCTGAAATGGTGGCTTTATTCACAAGATCTGTATCTTTCATTTGGTGTCTTGGACTTGTGATTTAATGATATTTAGATGCTACTATTTAATTGTGACGCTATGCTAGCGATGCTAATCAGTGTGGGGGGGGGTGGGGGGTGATCCCGGATCCGGGTTTCTGAGGCGGTAAAAGTTAAACACTAACTCATGTCTACAGTATGGAGGATATTAAACACTAACTCATGTCTATAGTATTAGAGGATATTAAACACTAACTCATGTCTACAGTATTAGAGGATATTAAACACTAACTCATGTCTACAGTATGGAGGAAACACTAACACATGTCTACAGTATTAGAGGATATTAACTTCTTGCGACTACAGGGGGTGCTGTTCCGAATTAGCATTTTGTCGTCTCCAAATTAAACTGCCTAGTACTCAATTCTTGCTCGTACAATATGCATATTATTAATTCTATTGGATAGAAAACACTTTCTAGTTTCATACAACGTTGAAATGATGTCTGTGGGTGACCCAGAACTCTTTCTACAGCGAAATCCATGACAGACAGTGAAAGGTCTGAGAGCGAAGCTCTGATTTCAGATCAGTTTTAAAAGTCTGTGTATATCCTATGGAACGACACGAACTGCACCCGCCTTCCCCTGGATGTCAGTAACCAATGAGAAGTGGAATGGGCCTTCTAGGTAGCTCTCAGAGGTTATAAAAGACCAAGGAGTGAGAGTAGCCCCCCTTTCGACGCTCGCCCTTACGCAGGAAGGGACCTCCGGATGCCATTTTCACAGGCTCGGTTATCAACTTGAAATGTATCCGTCTGTAATTTAATTCGATATAGGACTTAGAAACATCATAAGGTAGTTAATTTAAACCGTTTTATAGCAATTTATATCCGTTTAGTGCGATTTTGATGCATTTCTATGTGAAGCACCGGGCACATTTCGGGGTCCCGGTCGAACGTTAGCGGGCATTTAGACGGACAAAGGACATCTTTCGACCAAAAGAAGATTAAACCCAAGAAAGAATACATTGCCCAAGAATCTGATGGAAGAACAGCTCAAAGTAAGCAATATTTAATATGATAAATCGTTGTTCTGTCGAAATATTTTAAACGCATATTTCGCCATTTTGTTTGGTATAGCTTCACTTGGCGAACCCTGTATTGAAAAGTAAGGATAATTTTAAAAATGTAAGTCAGCGGTTGCATTAAGAACTAATTTGTCTTTCGATTCCTGTCAACTCTGTATTTTTTAGTCAAGTATATGATTAGCTTTCGATTAAACTAGATCACTCTGAAAGCTGACGTCCCTCATTTTGATGCTTGAGTTGTGACTATTTCCATTGTATAACCACGGTTTTGTATGGCTAAATATGCACCTTTTCGAACAAACTGTATATGTATGTTGTAAAATGATGTTACAGGAGTGTCATCGGAAGAATTCTGAGAAGGTTAGTGAAAAAATTAATATATTTTGGCGATGATAACGTTATAGCTCCCTTTGCCTTGAATTCATGCTCTACTAACGTTTGTACATGTGGTATGCTAACTTATCGATTTATTGTGTTTTCGCTGAAAAACGCTTAGAAAATCTGAAATATGGTCTGAAATCACAAGAACTGTGTCTTTCCATTGCTATGCTTTGTCTATTTTTATGAAATGTTTTATGATGAGTAAATTGGTCATACACGTTGCTCTATCTAGTAATTCTAGTCGATTTGTGATGGTCGGTGCAATTGTAAACTGTGATTTCTACCTGAAATATGCACTTTTTTCTAACAACACCTATCCTATACCATAAATATGTTATCAGACTGTCATCTGATGAGTTTTTTTCTTGGTTTGTTGCTATCAATATCTTAGTTTAGCCGAATTGGTGATAGCTAGTGGTGGAGAGAGAAAATGGTGGACAAAGAAAGATGGTGTATTTTGCTAACGTGGTTAGCTAATAGATTTACATATTGTGTCTTCCCTGTAAAACATTTTAAAAAACCGAAATGATGGGTTTATTCACAAGATCTGTATCTTTCATCTGGTGTCTTGGACTTGTGATTTAATGATATTTAGATGCTACTATTTACTTGTGAAGCTATGCTAGCGATGCTAATCAGTGTGGGGGGGGTGGGGGGTGATCCCGGATACGGGGTTGATACTCGTGAAAGGTTAAACACTAACTCATGTCTACAGTATTAGAGGATATTAAACACTAACTCATGTCTACAGTATAGAGTATATTAAACACTAACTCATGTCTACAGTATGGAGGAAACACTAACACATGTCTACAGTATTAGAGGATATTAAACACTAAATCATGTCTACAGTATTAGAGGATATTAAACACTAACTCATGTCTACAGTATAGAGGATATTAAACACTAACTCATGTCTACAGTATTAGAGGATATTAAACACTAACTCATGTCTACAGTGTTGAGGATATTAAACACTAACACATGTCTACAGTATAGAGGATATTAAACACTAACACATGTCTACAGTATTAGAGGATATTAAACACTAACTCATGTCTATAGTATGGAGGATATTAAACACTAACACATGTCTACAGTATAGAGGATATTAAACACTAACACATGTCTACAGTATTAGAGGATATTAAACACTAACTCATGTCTACAGTATAGAGGATATTAAACACTAACACATGTCTACAGTATTAGAGGATATTAAACACTAACTCATGTCTACAGTATTAGAGGATATTAAACACTAACTCATGTCTACAGTATTAGAGGATATTAAACACTAACTCATGTCTACAGTATTAGAGGATATTAAACACTAACTCATGTCTACAGTATGGAGGATATTAAACACTAACACATGTCTACAGTATGGAGGATATTAAACACTAACTCATGTCTATAGTATTAGAGGATATTAAACACTAACTCATGTCTACAGTATAGAGGATATTAAACACTAACTCATGTCTACAGTATTAGAGGATATTAAACACTAACTCATGTCTACAGTATGGAGGATATTAAACACTAACTCATGTCTACAGTATTAGAGGATATTAAACACTAACTCATGTCTACAGTATTAGAGGATATTAAACACTAACTCATGTCTACAGTATAGAGGATATTAAACACTAACTCATGTCTACAGTATTAGAGAATATTAAACACTAACACATGTCTACAGTATTAGAGGATATTAAACACTAACTCATGTCTACAGTATGGAGGATATTAAACACTAACTCATGTCTACAGTATTAGAGGATATTAAACACTAAATCATGTCTACAGTATTAGAGGATATTAAACACTAACTCATGTCTACAGTATAGAGGATATTAAACACTAACTCATGTCTACAGTATTAGAGGATATTAAACACTAACTCATGTCTACAGCATTAGAGGATATTAAACACTAATTCATGTCTACAGTATGGAGGATATTAAACACTAACTCATGTCTACAGTATTAGAGGATATTAAACACTAACTCATGTCTACAGTATAGAGGATATTAAACACTAACTCATGTCTACAGTATAGAGGATATTAAACACTAACTCATGTCTACAGTATAGAGGATATTAAACACTAACTCATGTCTACAGTATAGAGGATATTAAACACTAACTCATGTCTACAGTATTAGAGGATATTAAACACTAACTCATGTCTACAGTATTAGAGGATATTAAACACTAACTCGTGTCTACAGTATAGAGGATATTAAACACTAACTCATGTCTACAGTATTAGAGGATATTAAACACTAACACATGTCTACAGTATAGAAGATATTAAACACTAACTCATGTCTATAGTATTAGAGGATATTAAACACTAACTCATGTCTACAGTATGGAGGATATTAAACACTAACTCATGTCTACAGTATGGAGGATATTAAACACTAACTCATGTCTATAGTATTAGAGGATATTAAACACTAACTCATGTCTACAGTATGGAGGATATTAAACACTAACTCATGTCTACAGTATTAGAGGATATTAAAAACTAACTCATGTCTACAGTATAGAGGATATTAAACACTAACACATGTCTACAGTATTAGAGGATATTAAACACTAACTCATGTCTACAGTATTAGAGGATATTAACCTTTTGTCAATAGGGGGAGCAGTTAGCATTTATTTTTTCTGGGTGTTGCCAAATTAAACTGCC
This sequence comes from Salvelinus namaycush, assembly GCF_016432855.1. Taxonomy (NCBI): domain Eukaryota; kingdom Metazoa; phylum Chordata; class Actinopteri; order Salmoniformes; family Salmonidae; genus Salvelinus; species Salvelinus namaycush. The sequence continues at coordinate 21,054 of NW_024060352.1, forward strand.
TCGTACTCAATTCTTGCTCGTACAATATGCATATTATTAATTCTATTGGATAGAAAACACTCTCTAGTTTCATAAACCGTTGGAATTATGTCTGTGGGTGACCCAGAACTCTTTCTACAGCGAAATCCATGACAGGTACTGCGAAGGTCTGAGAGCGAAGCTCTGGTCTCAGATCAGTTTTAAAGGTCTGTGTGTATCCTATGGAACGACATGAACTGCACCCGCCTTCCCCTGGATGTCAGTAACCAATGAGAAGTGGAATGGGCTTGCTACGTAGCTCTCAGAGGTTATAAAAGGCCAAGGAGTGAGGGTAGCCTTCTTTTCGACGCTGACCATTACGCAGAAAGGGACCTCAGGATGCCATTTTCAAACGCTCAGTTATCAACGTTAGATGTATCCGTCTGTAATTTAATTCGATATAGGTGTTAGAAACATCATAACGAAGCTATTTTAAACCGAGTTATATCAGATTATGCGAGTATATTGCTATTTTTCGGAATTTCCTCAGTATTGCGTCTTAATGGATTTGGACACGTTGGGGCAAAATAGCTATTGTTAGCTATTGTTAGCTGCTATATCAGAAGTTGAATGCAACGTTTTACAACCAAGCAACGATTCTTTTGGACAAAGGACCACTTGGCCAAGATTCTGATGGAAGCTCGTCGAAAAGTAAGAGCTATTTATGATGTTATTCCGTTTTTATGTGGAAAAATGTAAACTCAATAATGGCGATTAGTGACGCCATTATTGCGGCACTAGTCTGGCTGTAACGCACACTGTATGTCTAGTAACGTTAATTTTAAAAATCTAACTCAGCGGTTGCATTAATAACTAATGCATCTTTCATTTCATGTCCAACCTGTATTTTTTTAGTCAAGTTTATGAATAGTTTTCGATAAAAATAGTTGTATTTTCAAAATGGCGCCGGGCAGATTGCTTGAGTAGTTGGACACTATTTCCATTGTGTAAGCACGATTTGTGCCGCTAAATATGCACATTTTCGATCAAACTCTATATGGATTGTGTAATATGATGTTACAGGAGTGTCATCGGAAGAATTCTGAGAAGGTTAGTGAAAAAATTAATGTATTTTGGTGATGATAACGCTATAGCTAATTTTGCCTTGAATCAATGCTCGGGTAACGTTTGCAAATGTGGTATGCTAATATAACGATTTATTGTGTTTTCGCTGTAAGACACTTTGAAAATCTGAAATATTGTCTGAATTCACAAGATCTGTGTCTTTCCATTGCTGTGAGCTGTGTATTTTTAAGAAATGTTTTATGATGAGTAAATTGGTCATACACGTTGCTCTCTGTAGTAATTCTAGTCGCTTTGGGGAGATTTGTGATGGTGGCTGCAATTGCAAACTATGATTTATACCTGAAATATGCACATTTTTCTAACAAAACCTATGCTATACAATAAATATGTTATCAGACTGTCATCTGATGAGGTTTTTTCTTGGTTAGTGGCTATCAATATCTTTATTTGGCCGAATTGGTGATAGCACCTGATGGAGTAAGAAACTGATGGAGTTAGAAAAGTGGTGTCTTTTGCTAACGGGGTTAGCTAATAGATTTACATATTTTGTCTTCCCTGTAAAACATTTTAAAAATCTGAAATGGTGGCTTTATTCACAAGATCTGTATCTTTCATTTGGTGTCTTGGACTTGTGATTTAATGATATTTAGATGCTACTATTTAATTGTGACGCTATGCTAGCGATGCTAATCAGTGTGGGGGGGGGTGGGGGGTGATCCCGGATCCGGGTTTCTGAGGCGGTAAAAGTTAAACACTAACTCATGTCTACAGTATGGAGGATATTAAACACTAACTCATGTCTATAGTATTAGAGGATATTAAACACTAACTCATGTCTACAGTATTAGAGGATATTAAACACTAACTCATGTCTACAGTATGGAGGAAACACTAACACATGTCTACAGTATTAGAGGATATTAAACACTAACTCATGTCTACAGTATGGAGGATATTAAACACTAACTCATGTCTACAGTATAGAGGATATTAAACACTAACTCATGTCTACAGTATAGAGGAAACACTTACACATGTCTACAGTATAGAGGATATTAAACACTAACTCATGTCTACAGTATTAGAGGATATTAAACACTAACTCATGTCTACAGTATAGAGGATATTAAACACTAACTCATGTCTACAGTATTAGAGGATATTAAACACTAACTCATGTCTACAGTATTAGAGGATATTAAACACTAACTCATGTCTACAGTATAGAGGATATTAAACACTAACTCATGTCTACAGTATTAGAGGATATTAAACACTAACTCATGTCTACAGTATGGAGGATATTAAACACTAACTCATGTCTATAGTATTAGAGGATATTAAACACTAACTCATGTCTACAGTATGGAGGAAACACTAACACATGTCTACAGTATTAGAGGATATTAAACACTAACTCATGTCTACAGTATGGAGGAAACACTAACTCATGTCTACAGTATGGAGGACATTAAACACTAACTCATGTCTACAGTATTAGAGGATATTAAACACTAACTCATGTCTACAGTATAGAGTATATTAAACACTAACTCATGTCTACAGTATGGAGGAAACACTAACACATGTCTACAGTATTAGAGGATATTAAACACTAAATCATGTCTACAGTATTAGAGGATATTAAACACTAACTCATGTCTACAGTATAGAGGATATTAAACACTAACTCATGTCTACAGTATTAGAGGATATTAAACACTAACTCATGTCTACAGTGTTGAGGATATTAAACACTAACACATGTCTACAGTATAGAGGATATTAAACACTAACACATGTCTACAGTATTAGAGGATATTAAACACTAACTCATGTCTACAGTATGGAGGATATTAAACACTAACACATGTCTACAGTATAGAGGATATTAAACACTAACACATGTCTACAGTATTAGAGGATATTAAACACTAACTCATGTCTACAGTATAGAGGATATTAAACACTAACACATGTCTACAGTATTAGAGGATATTAAACACTAACTCATGTCTACAGTATTAGAGGATATTAAACACTAACTCATGTCTACAGTATTAGAGGATATTAAACACTAACTCGTGTCTACAGTATAGAGGATATTAAACACTAACTCATGTCTACAGTATTAGAGGATATTAAACACTAACACATGTCTACAGTATAGAAGATATTAAACACTAACTCATGTCTATAGTATTAGAGGATATTAAACACTAACTCATGTCTACAGTATGGAGGATATTAAACACTAACTCATGTCTACAGTATGGAGGATATTAAACACTAACTCATGTCTATAGTATTAGAGGATATTAAACACTAACTCATGTCTACAGTATGGAGGATATTAAACACTAACTCATGTCTACAGTATTAGAGGATATTAAAAACTAACTCATGTCTACAGTATAGAGGATATTAAACACTAACACATGTCTACAGTATTAGAGGATATTAAACACTAACTCATGTCTACAGTATTAGAGGATATTAACCTTTTGTCAATAGGGGGAGCAGTTAGCATTTATTTTTTCTGGGTGTTGCCAAATTAAACTGCCTCGTACTCAATTCTTGCTCGTACAATATGCATATTATTAATTCTATTGGATAGAAAACACTCTCTAGTTTCATAAACCGTTGGAATTATGTCTGTGGGTGACCCAGAACTCTTTCTACAGCGAAATCCATGACAGGTACTGCGAAGGTCTGAGAGCGAAGCTCTGGTCTCAGATCAGTTTTAAAGGTCTGTGTGTATCCTATGGAACGACATGAACTGCACCCGCCTTCCCCTGGATGTCAGTAACCAATGAGAAGTGGAATGGGCTTGCTACGTAGCTCTCAGAGGTTATAAAAGGCCAAGGAGTGAGGGTAGCCTTCTTTTCGACGCTGACCATTACGCAGAAAGGGACCTCAGGATGCCATTTTCAAACGCTCAGTTATCAACGTTAGATGTATCCGTCTGTAATTTAATTCGATATAGGTGTTAGAAACATCATAACGAAGCTATTTTAAACCGAGTTATATCAGATTATGCGAGTATATTGCTATTTTTCGGAATTTCCTCAGTATTGCGTCTTAATGGATTTGGACACGTTGGGGCAAAATAGCTATTGTTAGCTATTGTTAGCTGCTATATCAGAAGTTGAATGCAACGTTTTACAACCAAGCAACGATTCTTTTGGACAAAGGACCACTTGGCCAAGATTCTGATGGAAGCTCGTCGAAAAGTAAGAGCTATTTATGATGTTATTCCGTTTTTATGTGGAAAAATGTAAACTCAATAATGGCGATTAGTGAC